>NW_028157408.1:405545-522860 GCF_964263955.1 Coregonus lavaretus
AAATTCTATCTTTGCATGAGACATGGACGAATTAAGCAAACAAAAAACAAACACATTCTTGATGGATCCTTGTTCTATTTGATCATTGTGGTCCAGGCTGACTATGATCCAGTTTCTGTGGAATCCAACTGAATTATTGGACGCTAGAGAACAGTACTAATGAGACAGGGGGTTAGGCAGGGTGAAGGGCTCCATGACCAGGCTGGAATCATCTATTGATTATCTGACGGAGGTCACGCGTGAACACACATGGGACGGATGCACACAGACACTTATTGATTGATGGCATTTGTTAATTAACAACTATTAATAATGAGAGAGAGACAGACAGACAGACAGACAGACAGACAGACTCCCTCCCTCCCTCCCTCCCTCCCTCCCTCCCTCCCTCCCTCCCTCCCTCCCTCCCTCCCTCCCTGTATAGGAAAGGCTGTGCAACCACTGCAGAACCTGAGACAGAGCTGCATTTCCTGACAAAATATAAAACAATTAGAGAGTGTCATTTCCCAAACTTGAAACCCTTATTCAAGGTTTCAAAGACCTCTCTGATGAGAATAGGCTACCTGTCCTGTTGGGGGAGGACACATAGAGCTGTGGGTTGGCAGCGCACTACATTGCTGCCTGCCATAAGATGAGGGACAGTGTCTGACAGACCAACCAACCTGCACATATTGTTATTGTTCAGTGGTTATTTTGACCCTTGGTTATTGTTGTTACTTTTGTCCCGTTGACAATATTGATTATTATTATTTTAATTATGTTAATAAGGTAAATATCCAAAGTAAGCTTTGGCAATATGTACATTGTTACATTGTGCCAATAAAGCAAATTGAATTGAATTGAATTGAATTGAAGAGAGAGAGAGAGAGAGAGAGAGAGAGAGAGAGAGAGAGAGAGAGAGAGAGAGAGAGGAAGAGAGAGAGAGGAGAGAGAGAGAGAGAGAGAGAGAGAGAGAGAGAGGAGAGAGAGAGAGAGAGAGAGAGAGAGAGAGAGAGAGAGAGAGAGAGAGAGAGAGAGAGGAGAGAGAGAGAGAGAGAGAGATAGAGAGGGGAATTCAGTAAGAAATGACCACTGGTTCTAAGGCAACATTCCTGCTGTCTCACAGTTTAGAGGTATTAGAGGAAAGGGGACTATTCTGTTACAGCACAAACCAGTTTTCGGGCCAGACACACAGACTAGCCTACAGGTTGTAGGATCTCTGTAGAATGCCTCTGGAAGCCTCTGCAACACTACTGTTACTACATTAACCATTAACCACTCAGAAATGTAAGGAATGTGACTTTTTCCCTTCACCTATCACACCTCTCTAGCTACACAAACAAGCCAGGTCTACCTCTGAACTCCTGGGTGTGTTGAACTTGGCTTTACTGAGGTCTGCAGATATGGGAATAGTTTGCAAACACAATGTGATTGTGCTCCTCTTAATGTGACTACAGGACAAAACACAATCAATAAGAAACTAACAGATATGTTTGCCTTCCCACTATGCTGACCAGTAGGGGAGAATGGGGGGGTGGGGGCATATGTCCCTTTCAGTTAAAACAGCGGTTGGTGGTGTGTATCAACGGACAGGGAGACAAAGTGTGTGGTGAGTGAGGGGCACATGGATGGGTCTTGTTAAAACAAACCCTAATACCTTTAGGTTTTACAGGATGGCTTTAGGCCTACGCCTAATCACAGCTAAATAGGGCAGATGTGTAACAGCTACACACAGGGTGAACTCACAATACCTCAACACACACATACACAACATCTTTGCTTCTCAGGGGAACATGACTGAGATTGTCCTCGCTAGCAGACATAAAATGTCCCATAATTCCCCCCAACTGAATCAAAACAGCGAGCAGGAAGTCTCATCCCAGTCCCAGGTTAAGTTAATCAAGGAAGGGACAGGACAGGACAGAAAGAACAAACATCTCATGAACCTGAACAGAGCGATAAGTGTGAGAGAGAGAGAGAGAGAGAGAGAGAGAGAGAGAGAGAGAGAGAGAGAGAGAGAGAGAGAGAGAGAGAGAGAGAGAGAGAGAGAGAGAGAGAGAGAGAGGAGAGAGAGAGAGAGAGACCTATATCCCCCACTAGAATCCCCATACTTTAATGAAGACAGCTTCTCCATCCTGGAGGGGGAAATCAATCATTTCCAGGCCCAAGGACATGTACTAGTCTGTGGCGACCTAAATGCCAGAACTGGACAAGAACCTGACACTCTCAGCACACAGGGGGACAATCACTTACCTGGAGGTGACAGCATTCCCTCCCCCATATTTCCCCCTAGGCACAACTACGACAACATAACCAACAAAAAACGGGTCAAAACTCCTGCAGCTCTGTCGCACACTGGGTTTGTACATAGTCAATGGTAGGCTTCGAGGGGACTCCTACGGTAGGTACACCTATAGCTCATCTCTTGGCAGACTACTTTATCACTGACCTCAACCCAGAGTCTCTCAGAGCATTCACAGTCAGCCCACTGACACCCCTATCAGATCACAGCAGAATCACAGTCTACTTGAACAGAGCAATACTCAATCATGAGGCATCAAAGCTAAAGGAACTGAATAATATTAAGAAATACTATAGATGGAAGGAAACAACTAATTCAATCCCTTTTAGACTACTTACTGGACAAAGTGTTTCACTGTAATGGTGAAGGTGTAAACTTGGCAGTAGAAAACCTAAACAGTATATTTGACCTCTCAGCTTTCCTTTCAAATCTAAAAATGTCAAGCAGACAACCTAAGAAAATTAACAACAATGACAAATGGTTTGATGAAGAATGAAAAAACCTAAGAAACAAATTGAGAAACCTATCCAACAAAAAACATAGAGAACCAGAAAACCTAAGCCTTCACTATGGTGAATCACTAAAACAATACAGAAATACACTACGGAAAAAGAAGGAACAGCAGGTCAGAAATCAGCTCAATGTAATTGAAGAATACATAGAATCTAAATACAGTGAGGGAAAAAAGTATTTGATCCCCTGCTGATTTTGTATGTTTGCCCACTGACAAAGAAATGATCAGTCTATAATTTTAATGGTAGGTTTATTTGAACAGTGAGAGACAGAATAACAACAAAAAAATCCAGAAAAACGCATGTCAAAAATGTTATAAATTGATTTGCATTTTAATGAGGGAAATAAGTATTTGACCCCCTCTCAATCAGAAAGATTTCTGGCTCCCAGGTGTCTTTTATACAGGTAACGAGCTGAGATTAGGAGCACACTCTTAAAGGGAGTGCTCCTAATCTCAGCTTGTTACCTGTATAAAAGACACCTGTCCACAGAAGCAATCAATCAATCAGATTCCAAACTCTCCACCATGGCCAAGACCAAAGAGCTCTCCAAGGATGTCAGGGACAAGATTGTAGACCTACACAAGGCTGGAATGGGCTACAAGACCATCGCCAAGCAGCTTGGTGAGAAGGTGACAACAGTTGGTGCGATTATTCGCAAATGGAAGAAACACAAAAGAACTGTCAATCTCCCTCGGCCTGGGGCTCCATGCAAGATCTCACCTCGTGGAGTTGCAATGATCATGAGAACGGTGAGGAATCAGCCCAGAACTACACGGGAGGATCTTGTCAATGAGCTCAAGGCAGCTGGGACCATAGTCACCAAGAAAACAATTGGTAACACACTACGCTGTGAAGGACTGAAATCCTGCAGCGCCTGCAAGGTCCCCCGGCTTAAAAAAGCACATATACAGGGCCGTCTGAAGTTTGCCAATGAACATCTGAATCAACTGGGTGAAAGTGTTGTGGTCAGATGAGACCAAAATCGAACTCTTTGGCATCAACTCAACTCGCCGTGTTTGGAGGAGGAATGCTGCCTATGACCCCAAGAACACCATCCCCACCGTCAAACATGGAGGTGGAAACATTATGCTTTGGGGGTGTTTTTCTGCTAAGGGGACAGGACAACTTCACCGCATCAAAGGGACGATGGATGGGGCCATGTACCGTAAAATCTTGGGTGAGAACCTCCTTCCCTCAGCCAGGGCATTGAAAATGGGTCGTGGATGGGTATTCCAGCATGACAATGACCCAAAACACACGGCCAAGGCAACAAAGGAGTGGCTCAAGAAGAAGCACATTAAGGTCCTGGAGTGGCCTAGCCAGTCTCCAGACCTTAATCCCATAGAAAATCTGTGGAGGGAGCTGAAGGTTTGAGTTGCCAAACGTCAGCCTCGAAACCTTAATGACTTGTAGAAGATCTGCAAAGAGGAGTGGAACAAAATCCCTCCTGAGATGTGTGCAAACCTGGTGGCCAACTACAAGAAACGTCTGACCTCTGTGATTGCCAACAAGGGTTTTGCCACCAAGTACTAAGTCATGTTTTGAAGAGGGGTCAAATACTTATTTCCCTCATTAAATGTTGTTATTCTGTCTCTTACTGTTCAAATAAACCTATCATTAAAACTACTGACTGATCATGTCTTTGTCAGTGGGCAAACGTACAAAATCAGCAGGGGATCAAATACTTTTTTCCCTCACTGTACTTCTGTATATTGTTTAGGACAATTGGAAAACACTAAACAAACAACAAAACGAAGAGTTATCTATCCAAAGCGAAGATTTATGGATAAACCACATTTGACCCTATAACAAAGAACAAAAACATGTACATGATCAAATACAAATCAACTATTAAAGACTACCAGAACCCACTGGATTCTCCAATTACATTGAATGAACTACATTTACATTTTAGTAATTTAGCAGACGCTCTTATCCAGAGCGACTTACAGTTAGTGAGTGCATACATTATTTTATTTTTCATACTGGCCCCCCGTGGGAATCGAACCCACAACCCTGGCGTTGCAAACGCCATGCTCTACCAACTGAGCTACATCCCTGCCGGCCATTCCCTCCCCTACCCTGGACAACGCTGGGCCAATTGTGCGCCGCCCCATGGAAGACAGTGAATGCTCCTGAGAGGCCGAGTTACAGTTTTGACTTAAATCTACTTGATAATCTATGGCAAGAACTGAAAATGGTTGTCTAGCAATGATCAACAACCAACTTGACAGAGTTTGAAAATAATAATAGGCACATTTTGGACAATCCAGGTGTGGAAAGCTCTTAGAGACTTACCCAGAAAGACTCACAGCTGTAATCGCTGACAAAGGTGTTCCTACAAAGTATAAACTCAGGGGTGTATTTCATTTTCAATAAAGTAGCAAAGAAAATCTGAAAACATGTTTTCACTTTGTCATTATGGGGTATTGTGTGAGAAAAAGTAAGAAATAAAATAATCCAGGCTGCAACCCAACAAAATGTGGAATAAGTTAAGGGGTATGAATACTTTCTGAAGGCACTATATATATATATATATATATATATATATATATATATATATATATATATATATATATATACACATTATAGAATAATAGTGAAGACATCAACTATGAAATAACACATATGGAATCATGTAGTAACCAAAAAAGTGTTAAACAAACCAACATATATTTTAGATTTTAGATTCGTCGAAGTAGCCACCCTTTGCCTGGATGACAGCTTTGCACACTTGGAATTCTCTCAACCAGCTTCACATGGAATGCTTTCATTATAGCGCTGGATGGTTTTTGCGACTGCACTTGAAGAAACTTTAAAAGTTCTTGAAATGTTTCCTATTGACCGACCTTCATGTCTTAAAGTAATGATGGACTGTCGTATCTCTTTGCTTATTTGAGCTGTTCTTGCCATAATATGGAATTGGTCTTTTGCCAAATATGGCTATCTTCTGTATACCCCTCCTACCTTGTCACAACACAACTGATTGGCTCAAACGCATTAAGAAGGAAAGAAATTCTGCAAATTAACTTTTAAGGCGGCACACCTGTAAATTGAAATGCATTCCAGGTGACTACCTCATGAAGCTGGTTGAGAGAATGCCAAGAGTGTGCAAAGCTGTCATCAAGGCAAAGGGTGGCTATTTGAAGAATCTCAAATATAAAATGTATTTTGATTTGTTTAACACTTTTTTGGTTACTACATGATTCCATATGTGTTCTTTCATAGTTTTGATGTCTTCACTATTATTCTACAATGTAGAAAATAGTAAAAATAAAGAAAAACCCTTGAATGAGTAGGTGTTCTAAAACTTTTGACCGGTAGTATGTGTATATATTATATATATATATATATATATATATATATATATATATATATATATATATATATATATATATATATACACACACACACACACACACACACACACACACAGTGCATTCGGAAAGTATTCAGACCCCTTCCCCCTGACTTCTTTTTAGACAGATTAAATAAAACAGGGTTGGGCGAATAACTTCAAACATTTTGTTCATAAGCCTACTAATACATTCATTCATTAAAAGAAATTGCACATACAGTTGAAGTCAGAAGTTTACATACACCTTAGCCAAATACATTTAAACTCTTTTTTTCACAATTCCTGACATTTAATCCTAGTAAAAATGCCCTGTCTTAGGTCAGTTAGGATCACCACTTTATTTTAAGAATGTGAAATGTCAGAATAATAGTAGAGAGAATTATTTATTTCAGCTTTTATTTATTTATTCACATTCCCAGTGGGTCAGAAGTTTACATACACTCAATTAGTATTTGATAGCATTGCCTTAATATTGTTTAACTTGGGTCAAACGTTTCGGGTAGCCTTCCACAAGCTTCCCACAATAAGTTGGGTGAATTTTGGCCCATTCCTTCTGACAGAGCTGGTGTAACTGAGTCAGGTTTGTAGGCCTCCTTGCTCACACACGCCTTTTCAGTTCTGCCCACACATTTTCTATAGGATTGAGGTCAGTGCTTTGTGATGGCCACTCCAATACCTTGACTTTGTTGTCCTTAAGCCATTTTGCCACAACTTTGGAAGTATGCTTGGGGTCATTGTCCATTTGGAAGACCCAAGCTTTAACTTCCTGACTGATGTCTTGAGATGTTGCTTCAATCAAAAATTTCTGAGGTCTTGACTGATTTCTTGTGATTTTCCCATGATGTCAAGCAAAGAGGCACTGAGTTTGAATTTTTTTTAGAAATTCTGAACTGTTGTTTGTCGGCAGCACAGGAAATCTTTCCATCGATTGGAGGAGTATTAGGCTATAGTGATCGGCACCAACAGCCTATGTAAAGTCTTTTTCGATATGAAAGGCAGAGGGAAATATGTGACCCACCACCTAGATTCGGTCCTATGTAGCAAAATTTGAAATGTTTTTATTTATTTTTAAATCCTCAGCGTCAATATTACACTGAACAAAAATATAAAGGCAACATGGATCAATTTAAAAGATTTTACTAAGTTACAGTTCATATAAGGAAATCCGTCAATTAAAATAAATAAATTAGGCCCTAATCTATGGATTTCACATGACTGGGTAGGGGCGCAGCCATGGGTGGGCCTGGGAGGGCCACTGGGGGATCCTGGCCCAGCCATTCAGAATGAGTTTTTCCCCACAAAAGGGCTTTATTACAGACAGAAATACTCCTCAGTTTCATCAGCTGTCCAGGTGACTGGTCTCAGACGATTCCGCAGGTGACAAAGCCGGATGTGGAGGTCCTGGCCTGGCCTGGTTACACATTGTAGGTAGTTGTGAGGCCAGTTGGACGTACTGCCAAGTTCTCTAAAACAACGTTGGAGGCGGCTTATGGTAGAGAAATGAACATTCAATTGCACGCTCCTTCAAAACGTACATTTTACAGACGCTCTTATCCAGAGTGAATTACAGTTAGTGAGTGCATACATTTTCCATACAGTTTTTTCATACTGTCCCCCCGTGGGAATCGAACCCACAACCCTGGCGTTGCAAGCACCATGCTCTACCAACTGAGCTACAGGAGGCCTACAAGACATTTGTGGCATTGTGTTGTGTGACAAAACTGCACATCATGCTGTTTAATCAACTTCTTGATATGCCACACCTGTCAGGTGGATGGATTATCTTGGCAAATGAGAAATGCTCACTAACAGGGATGTAAACTAATTTGTGAACAAAAGGAGAGAAATAAGCTGTCTTTGCGTATGGAAAAGTTCAGGGATCTTTTATTTCAGCTCATGAAACATGGGACCAACACTTTACATGTTGTGTTTATATTTTTGTTCTGTATATACAAAACAACAACACAACACAGCAGGAGAGAGAGAGAGAGGTTCCCACTGAGCTATATAAGGAAACAATAATACCCTGGCATTTACAGAGGGATGGTTTGACTCCTGGCCTTTTGTACTACAATACTACAGTACGTTAGACTAAATTCTGTGGATAACAGCAGCCTGGTTTATATAACACACACACACACACAGGGTGGGTGCTCCCAATTCCTCTCAGGGGAAGATAAACAATCTGACAGAAACCAACGTGATGAGAAAACAACAGTACGACCTTGTCTAAACTAGACATATTATAATACTGTATCTTGTGAAGGACAAAACTGGTAGCCTAAGGCTATTTCTGCTGAGCTAACTATGCATGACCATAGACGTAGGCCTACTGTATCTTATGAGGGACAAAACTGGTACGTTTAGGTTTATTACAGCTTACCATAAGTGAGCGCAGGACAATAACAGACCCCATAACGACTAGCCAGACTTAGAGACTGATTGAGTGACAGACTATTTCAGTCCATCCTGTGTGTTGGTGGCATTTAAAAGACAAAGACCACAGTATGGGGTCCCGGTCCGCCCCTCCCTCCCACACCCTGTGACCTTTAATCCTTGTAAAGGTCAGGGGTCGATGCCTGTTCCGTGAGGATAAGACTATTGTTCCACTGCCTCGTTGTCACATGTTCAGACAAACATACTTGAGAGGACACTGGGAACACAGTCTGGGTAACTGGGTCAAGACAGAGACAGAGGGCAATGCCATGCAAGTCTATTTTACTTCAAAATTATATGGGAAAAAATGTAGCTGCAAGCAGCCATGCCGGGGTCCAAGCTTTGGCTTAATAGCGCCACCATCAGGACACATTGGACACATCGCCCTAGGATGAGCTACTTCTGTACTCCTTACCACGCTTGCCAAATATCAGAACTCAACATCAAACAGATCATGCAATATGCTTTTGATGTATTCAGGACCATTTTCAATGATGTTGACTACTTTAAAGTCTTCTTCTCCAGAACCTTCTGGAAACAAAGCTCGTATTATAAGCAGGATGTGATCCACCCAAATCATTTGGGTTCCTGGATTCTTTCACAGCATTATAAGGCTGCGTTGAGACAATGACTTATCAATTATCCAAGCCCAGCTCAGCTAATCCCTAACATTGTGACGCAGAGTTGTCATAATGCTTCAGCAAATGTACATTATCCCAGGGGCGTTGGAAGACACAATGTAAGTTACCCAATTGATGTCCTTCTTACTACCCTGAATGCCTCTGCTGATCCTACAGCTATTGTATGCAGTAATCATATGCCTATGAACCAGAGTTATACTGTTAGCACTGAGGTGGTGTGCGCTAGCAGGAAGTCCACTGTGGGCAGCTCACCCTGCACTAACATAAATAATCCGACCATGTCTACCTCTGTTAAGCTTCCCAGTAAAGCAAGAAAAACAATCAAGCATCCAAAGAAAGTGTTAAAAATAGCCCACGTTAACATATGTAGTTTAAGAAACAAGGTTCCTGAAATCATTAATTCCCTAATAACAGATGGCATTCAAATCTCTGAAACTCACTTAGATAATACCTTTGATGATACAGTGGTAGCAATACATGGTTATAACATTTACAGAAAAGACAGAAATGCCAATGGTGGAGGTGTTGCTGTTTATATTCAGAACCACATTCTTATAAAGCTTAGAGAGGATCCCATGTTAAATACTGTTGAAGTAATATGGCTACAGGTTCATCTGCCTCACCAAGAGCCCATTCTTGTGGGAAGCTGCTATAGACCACCAAGTGCTAACAGTCAGTATCTGGATAACATGTGTGAAATGCTTGATAATGTATGTGATATCAATAGAGAGGTATATTTTCTAGGTGATTTTAAATATTGACTGGCTTTCATCAAGCTGCCTACTCAAGAGAGAGCTTCAAACTGTAACCAGTGCCTGCAACCTGGTTCAGGTTATCAGTCAACCTACCAGGGTAGTTACAAACAGCACAGGAATGAAATCATCAACATGTATTGATCACATCTTTACTAATGCTGCAGAAATTTGTTTGAAAGCAGTATCCAAATCCATCGGATGTAGTGATCACAATATAGTAGCCATATCTAGGAAAACCAAAGTTCCAAAGGCTGGGCCTAATATAGTGTATAAGAGATCATACAATACGTTTTGTACTGATTCCTATGTTGTTGATGTAAAGAATATTTGTTGGTTGGTGGTGTGTAATGACAAGCAACCAGACGCTGCACTTGACACATTTATGAAATTGCTTATTCCAGTTACCAATAAGTACGCACCCATTACGAAAATTACTGTAAAAACTGTTAAATGACGAATTGAAAAATTGTATGTATGATGAGGCAAAATAAATGGCAAAATAGGTCTGGCTGTACAACTGATTGGCAAACGTACTGCAAATTGAGAAATCCTGTGACTAAACTGAATAAAAAGAAGAAGAAACTACACTATGAAACAAAGATACATGACATAAAGAATGATAGTAAAAAGCTTTGGAGTACCTTAAATGAAATTTTGGGCAAAAAGGCAAACTCCACTCCATAATTCATTGAATCAGATGGCTCATTCATCACGAAACCCACTGATATTGACAACTACTTTAATGATTTTTTCATTGGCAAGATTTGCAAACTTAGGCATGACATGCCAGCAACAAACACTGACACTACACATCCAAGTATATCTGACCAAATTATGAAAGACAAGCATTATCCCTTTACCACCATGGCAGGTTGCACCCTCCTAGGCCTTACCATCTCATGGAAATGTGCATCTTTTCACCAAATATTGGCAGAATTGGAATAATAATAATCAAAGCCAACAAATAAAATAGGGTTTCACCCACCCTTGCTGCTTGAACCCCTAATTATAACGACATAATATTAGAAACCTCATGAAGCAGTTTTTAGGTAGGGGTGTAACGGGTATTCAAACCACAAAAGGTTCCTTGTGCAGCTGCAACTGAGCAGCACAGCAATGATTAACAATAAGTAGAAAGGCATTTCATTGTACTTTGTGCATGTGACATTAAAACTTGAAAACTGAGTGTGTGCCCTGTATCAGAGACTCAAAAGTCAACTCAAGCTTGTTTTCCAAGTCACTACCAAGAAGTGGTACATTCAGTATTAACACCAATAGGCAGGTCACAGCGACAGACGGGTCTCTCAGAGGGCTAAAGGCCCTCTAGTGAAAGCTGTTTAATCTCCTCACAGAGTCACCGAGCAGGACAATACTGTCCCTGGACCTGACACACACACACAGTTACTGTACTGCCTGTCTATGGAATACTAATGGCCAGGGACGAGAGAGAGAGAGAGAGAGAGAGAGAGAGAGAGAGAGAGAGAGAGAAGAGAGAGAGACAGAGAGAGAGAGAGAGAGAGAGAGACAGAGAGAGAGAGAGAGTGAGAGACAGGGAGAGAGACAGAGAGAGAGAGAGAGAGAGAGGATAAAAAAATTAGAACACTATCCAACCAAAAGCACAGAGACCCAAATAATGGTGAATTACACCTTCATTACTGTGAGACTTTAAAACTCTATAAACGTACACTCAGAACCAATAAAGCACAGTACAACAGCAAGCAGCTGACCCTAATTGAGGAGTCCATAAACACAAACAACCTCTGGCAAAATGTGAAAAACCTAAAAAAAATCTAAACAAGAGGAATTAGCGATACAAAATGGTGACATATGGACAACCCATTTTAAAACACTCTACAACACCGTTCAAATTGACACAAACGCAGAACAATGCCAAATTCATGAGAAGTTGAATGGATTAGAAAAAACTATAAAGGACAATCAAAATCCATTAGACTCCCCAATTACTGGCAGGAAGCTCTATAAGAAACTTCAGGCCCTCAAATTTAAAAAAGCATGCAGACCAGATGGCATCCTAAATGAGATGCTCAAATTCACTAGTGCAAAATGTCAATTGGCTATTTTAAAACTGTTTAATTTGATCCTGAGTGTAGGTTATTTCCCTGACATCTGGAATCAAGGACTCATAACCCCAATCTTTAAGAACGGAGACAAATTTGACCCTAACAATTAGAGAGGCTTTTGTGTGAACAGTAACCTTGGGAAGGTTTTCTGTAGTATTATAAATGTAAGAGTTCTAAACTTCCTTAATAAGCACAATGTCTTGAGTAAAAGCCAAATTGGATTTATACCAAAACATTGCACGACCGATCATATTTACATCCTACACACCCTGAAAGATAAACATGCCCACCAAAATAATACCAAAATGTATGCTTGCTTTATCGACTTCCAAAAAGCTTTTGATTCTATTTGGCATACAGGAGTGTTCTACAAAGTTATTGAAAGTGGTGTAGGGGGTAAAGCAATACATAAAGCAGGGGTGTCAAAGTCAAATGGACGGAGGGCCAAATAAAACATTTAGCTACAAGCCGAGGGCCGGACTGTTCGAATGTTCATTGAAAAATTTTTAAATGACGCATATAGTCTAGTGAACCTAATTGAACCTACTGAAAACCTAACAAATATATTCCAATATGATCAGATAAATAAAGCAATATTTTCTTATGGCTCTGTCAGTAATCTTTAATTTTCAACAGACACAAAAGACAAATTTCCTTTATATAAAAATCCCCATAACATGAACATTAAATGAAAGAAACCGGTATTCAAGGCACCATCAGTAGCCTATATTTTCTATTTTAGCAAAAGTGGGCTAAATTTACTTCAAAGAAAAAAACAATAATAGCAATTTTCTATCATCCACTCAACTGAAATATTTTTAAAATATAATTGGATTGAAATACAATAAAATAAAGTGCAAAAATCTATTAATCAAAAACAACACTTTGTTTAAGGAGAAGTAACATGCAGTGAAAACAAATATTAAACTTTAACTTTTAAACTTGAACTGAGTAAAAACTCTAAATATGTGATTGCACAGTAATGTTCACTTGTTTGAGGTTGAGGGTGATACTTGGTGGTGTCCCATCTTTTCCACAAGTTCATCAATGTTCGGGGTAAGGCTCTGAGCTGAGGAAATCCTCAGAATTGAGTGGAGGTGTTCAGCAGTAAGTCGACTTCTGTGTGATGTTTTGTTCAGGTTCATCAAAGAAAACAGTTGTTCACACAGGTATGTGCTGCCAAACATAGACAACGTTTGAGCAGCCTGGATGCGCAGCTGGGGCATTGTGTCGGGGAGGAAACGGGCGAACTCCGCAGCACCCACTGCCGCATATTTTGCCCTCAGTGCATCATTGCATTGGAGGTCAATCAACTCCATTTGGAGGTTTGGTGGTGAGCTTTCCACGTCAACAGCAAATGGGTTACCGAGCAGTTCCAACCTGCTTTTTTGTGCTTCAAAGTCAGCAAATCGGCGTCGAAAGTCAGCGGCAAGCATACCTATTTTATCAGCCAACTGTGCGCTCGGGAACGCACTGGTAGAGAGCTTCTCTTTCATGGTCTGGCAGCTGGGAAAGTGGCTCAAATTTTCTTTCCGCATCTGCGTCTCCCACAGAGTCAGTTTGGTTTTAAATGCCTTCACTGTACTGTACATATCAGAGATGACATGATCCCGACCCTGCAGCTGCAAGTTCATTGCATTCAGATGACTCGTAATGTCACACAGAAAAGCCATTTCACACAGAAACATTTCGTCTCGGAGTTGTGTTGTGTCTTTCCCTTTGCTGTCCAAGAACAGACAAATCTCCTCACGAAGCTCGAAACATCTTTGAAGCACCTTTCCCTGGCTTAGCCATCGCACCTCTGTGTGATAAGGCAAATCACCATGCTCCGTTTCTAACTCCGTCAGAAATGCCTTGAACTGGCGGTGATTCAAACCTTTGGCTCTGATAAAGTTAACTGTGCGCGTGATGATGCTCATTACATGCTCCATTTTCAAGGCTTTACCGCACAACGCTTCCTGGTGTATGATACAATGATAAGCTGTCAGCTCACCTGTCGCGTTTTCCTCTTGCATCTTTTCCCGTATCTTCGCCACCAGTCCGCTCCTGTGTTCACACATCGCAGGTGCTCCGTCGGTTGTCAAACCCACGAGTACTCTTTCAGTACCGCCACACTTTCTCCACACAGAAGACACACAGGTTTTCCAGCTACCTCCGTGAACATATACTCCGACTCCCACCTTGTTTGAAACCCCCGGTTCTCAGTGTCCACCTTCCGTTTTGCCATTTTTGATGGGTATCTGAAAGTTAATTTTACTGTGATGCTGACGACTGCTGTGCCAATAAATATTGAAATGAAGCAGCCTACTGCTCGGTGCGTCACCGTTGCATTGTGGGAAATGTAGTATTGGTGCGTGTAAAAGATCTGCGGGCTGCCGGCTTGCTGCGGTCTGCGGGCCGGTTCTAATAATAAATCAAGATCATCCCAGGGGCCGTAAAAAACCTTCTCGCGGGCCGGATGTGGCCCGCGGGCCTTGACTCTGACATATGTGACATAAAGCATCAAAATTGGCAAGAAAATAACAGAATTCTTTAACCAGGGGAGGGGCCTTCGCCAGGGTTGCAATCTGAGCCCTGCACTCTTCAATATTTACATCAACGAATTGGCCACTATTCTAGAAGATTAGAATAGTGGCCAATTCACCTGCCCCTGGTGTTAGTCTCCACAATTCAGAGGTTAAATGCCTGCTCTTTGCAGATGACCTATGCCTGCTGTGTAATGTTTACTGTTTATTTTTTATTGTTTATTTCACTTTTGTTTAATATCTATTTCACTTGCTTTGGCAATGTTAACATATGTTTCCCATGCCAATAAAGCTCTTTGAATGTTATTGAATTTAATTGAGAGAGAGACAGAGAGAGCGAGACAGAGAGAGAGCAGCAGTGATCTGACAGGGTGATTAGTGTGTTGATTAGCAGGCTGTCCTGACTCCTACCCTGAGAGTCAAGCCTTGTTAACGTAAAGTGAGTAACGTGGTATTGATACAACATCACACCACCACGCTACACACACACACAGACACACAGTAATACCACGGTCAGTCACACCACCACTAAACAGCTAGGCTCCACCATGTGGAGAGGAGAGGAGAGGAGAGGAGAGGAGAGGAGAGGAGAGGAGAGGAGAGGAGAGGAGAGGAGAGGAGAGGAGAGGAGAGGAGAGGAGAGGAGAGGAGAGGAGAGGAGAGGAGAGGAGAGGAGAGGAGAGGAGAGGAGAGGAGAGGGGCAGCCAGTGGTACTGCTGCGGTGCTGAGAGGGCTACTCTCTCCTTTTTCCTCATTGCAGGAGAAGGGAGGGGCATAGGGGCATATCAAGACTCCTTCCCTTACTTTGTTTTGGAACCTCTCTCTGTTGATCCTCCTAGCGGCACTGTGAGGGACAGGGAGATATCAGCCCTGGTCTCCTAGCAGCACTGTGAGATATCAGCCCTAGTCTCTCCTAGCAGCACTGTGAGGGACAGGGAGATATCAGCCCTGGTCTCTCCTAGCAGCACTGTGAGGGACAGGGAGATATCAGCCCTGGTCTCTCCTATCAGCACTGTGAGGGACAGGGAGATATCAGCCCTGGTCTCTCCTAGCAGCACTGTGAGGGACAGGGAGATATCAGCCCTGGTCTCTCCTAGCAGCAGTGTGAGGGACAGGAAGATATCAGCCCTGGTCTCTCATAGCAGCAGTGTGAGGGACAGGAAGATATCAGCCCTGGTCTCTCCTTGCAGCAGTGTGAGTGACAGGGAGATATCAGCCCTGGTCTCTCCTAGCTGTCTGAGGGACAGGGAGATATCAGCCCTGGCCGCTCCTAGCTGTCTGAGGGAAAGGGAGATATCAGCCCTGGCCGCTCCTAGCTATCTGAGGGACAGGGAGATATCAGCCCTGGTCTCTCCTAGCAGCACTGTGAGGGACAGGGAGATATCAGCCCTGGTCTCTCCTAGCAGCACTGTGAGGGACAGGGAGATATCAGCCCTGGTCTCTCCTAGCAGCACTGTGAGGGACAGGGAGATATCAGCCCTGGTCTCTCCTAGCAGCACTGTGAGGGACAGGGAGATATCAGCCCTGGTCTCTCCTAGCAGCACTGTGAGGGACAGGGAGATATCAGCCCTGGTCTCTCCTAGCAGCAGTGTGAGGGACAGGAAGATATCAGCCCTGGTCTCTCATAGCAGCAGTGTGAGGGACAGGAAGATATCAGCCCTGGTCTCTCCTTGCAGCAGTGTGAGTGACAGGGAGATATCAGCCCTGGTCTCTCCTAGCTGTCTGAGGGACAGGGAGATATCAGCCCTGGCCGCTCCTAGCTGTCTGAGGGAAAGGGAGATATCAGCCCTGGCCGCTCCTAGCTATCTGAGGGACAAGGAGATATCAGCCCTGGTCTCTCCTAGCTGTCTGAGGGACAGGGAGATATCAGCCCTGGTCTCTCCTAGCTGTCGCTCCTTAAATCTTCCCTCCCTGATAGCACTCTCGGGGGAAGCATTTCTGGAGGGTGACGAGTCCAACCAGAGACAGCACGTAGTTTGTCACTCCTCACCTGACAGTGTGTGTGTGTGTGTGTGTGTTCCATCAGTCAGCAGCGCTCACTCAGCCCTCTACTCCCAAGGCTCATTACCTGACCAGGCTTGTTGTCAATGAGAACCATGTTATCTTTACCCCTTCATCTAGCTATCTATCCAGTCAGGCCAAAGATCAATATATTCAGGTTCTGTCAACATTTTACATTTTTAGTCATTTAGCAGACGCTCTTATCCAGAGCGACTTACAGTTAGTCAGTGCATACATTTTTCATAAAGACATAGGATTGGCAGTTATCAATAGAAAACATAGCTTTGTGTGCCGTTTGAGGAGAGAGCGAGAGAGAGAGAGAGAGAGAGAGAGAGAGAGTATTGTGTGAGTGCAGTGTACACATTCTGCTTACACCGTTTGAAAAAGCCCTACTCAGACCTGAACTGGTCATTCAGTCTCTCACAGCCACACCCATTCTGACCCACTCCCACAATGCACCATGATTCCATAGGTCAAGGGGTCACAAGTAGCCTCTGGTCTCCACGACAACATCGTGGAAGTGGGGGGAAGACTGTGACAAACACTCTCTCTCTCTACCACCCACACATCCACAGTCTCCTGGCTGGAGTGGAAGCTCCAACCCAAACATTTACATCAGACCACATCAATGTCTGACTATGAACACTGCAGACTGCAGGGGCACCACAGACCACCTATAGCTGTCAGAGGAGATGGAACAAAAACACTAAGGCTGACACACACACACTTCCCCTGAGAGGAGTGTTGTTGTAGAGGTCAGGCTCAAATAAACTGCTTTTTGGACCATCAATAATACATTAAATGGAACCTATCTGGCAGAAATGCAACGTTTCTGCTTTTCTCGCATGATACGTGGACCATTAAAATTATAATGTATAAATTGCCATTTTCCAGTTGCCAATAATGTCAACGGTGCTTCAGGCGATCCGAGTCCACACAGCTGGAGAAACGTGGGCTGCACTTCGCTTCCTTCAGCTATTTTGGCAACAAAACCGGTCAGAATCCTGTAAAGTTGACAGGAAGACTGAGTAGGCTACAACTTAAGTAGGTGGTCCGACGCATTCCAGGCCCCGGCAGGGAGTTGTATATTAAGTTAAAAAACAGAATGGAGTAATCATGTAACTAACTGGTTATAAACTGCTGTGATTCGGCGATAGTTGCAAGACACTGGCGATTATCCTCGGTTGCGGTGTATTTAATATTTTATTGGCTAGGCTAAATTAATCGGCCCCGTGCATGTTCGCCAGGGACGTCGGTATGCGGGTAAAGTATCTGAAAAAACTTCTGTATAGTATTTCAATTAGCCGGTGATCTAACCTGTGTAAAAAAAAAAAAAACTCAGTTTGCAGAAGAACGTGAGTCAACATTTTTAGTGGTTGTGGGAGCAGCGTGAATTCTAGCTGCTGCTGCAGCAAGCGCAAGACAATAAAATAAAAATTGGCGCTTACCATCTTTTCTATGCAGATTCTTTCTCAGGCAATAGATGTTTCGTTTGGTAGCCAATCAACTGAATAGCTATAAAATCCGTTGTTTTGAGTTGGCATCTCTCGGGACTTTGCAGAGAAGACACATTTTCGCAATGGCAACTGCAGAATTAACCACTGCCTCTTGCTCGCTGTCTCTTTTCCCTCTCTGTGATTTGAACTGCGCTGCGCAGAGAGAGTGGTCAGTGAACAAAGGGGGAGGTTATAGGGAGGAGGGAGAGAATCGAACCCAACCTGTCCTGTGCCGGCGCTTGGCGTGTAGGAACACTGGCGCCACTTAGTGGTACAATCATGAGTTGACAGGCATTTGAGAGAGGCTCATCTCAACATACAATAACAGAATCAGAATCGGCTTTATTCGGCAAGTACATTAACATGCACCAGGAATTTGACCTGGTAAAATGGTGCTGCCACAATAAACAGAATATACAAGCAGAATATATTGACGATAAAGATAATATATAGACGGTCACGGAATATATATTTACACCAAGTACATTTACATGTAACAGGAATTAGCAACAAAAACAATCCTCAGGTGCAAGATGAAAATGGTAGTTTATGTAATTAGGTTCACTGACCACAAGATGGCACTGTTGCAGTAGACAAACACTAGGGTCATGGTGGTCTTGCGTAGCCGTACTTCCAAAATCACATTGTTGTCACGCCTCCTGGTTATGGTTCATGGCCACACCACTAGGGTTGGGGTCCACACAACACACAATTCAAAACTCATGGAGATCCTATAATTCACTATTCTATATGCTTTCTATGTAGTTCTCCCCTCCCCTGGTGGCCCTCACTGACACATTTGCACACACACGCACGTACACCAGAGGAGGCTGGTGGAAGGAGCTATAAGAGGTTGGGCTCATTGTAATGTCTGAAATGAAATACATTGAACTTTCCATATGTTTGATGTAGGATAATGTTCCATTTATTCCATTCCAGTCTTAACAATGAGCCCCTCCTCCTATAGCTCCATCCACCAGCCTCCTCTGATGCACACACAGTGTGTATCAGCGTAGCTGTGTGTGTTTTCAGGATGGAGCGTTTCTGGTGAGGGACAGTTCCAAGGCTCTTCTGAGCAGCTGTACACCCTCATGGTGCTGAACCAAGGCAAGGTCTACAACGTCCAGAAACGTCACCAAGGCAACACATACCACCTGGGCACCGGCCTCATGGGTATCGAGGTAAACAAACAGCCTCCTCTCTCTCTGCTCTGTCAACAAATTCACTCATAAACTAGTATTCTACGTTAATTTTTTTAAATATATTTTTTAAGGTATTTCATGATTTAATTGAACAGATAGTGAGAGAATGACAGTAGGAAAATATAGAGGTTGTGTCCCATTAGATTCAAACCTTCCTAGACTGATGGAGGCTGCGTCATTACCACTAGACCAGACAGGGGAATTCAAGGCTTTTCTACTTAGCATACCAATGCAATTCAACGTTGGTCATCTAGTTAGCAGGCACTTTTATCTCAAGCGGCTTACAGTTTACAGATCTGGGCCTCAGGCTGTAGGGTTTATTGGCTGTGCCAGGAGAAGCACCACCCACTTGTTGACTTGATGCCTTAACACATCATAAACTAACCAATGGTTCTTTCCCTTCTCTGCTGCTGCTGCTGCTGTGTCGCTGATGCAGAGTTTCCCAGGAGTGAAGGAGATGATAGACCACTACACACACACACCTCTGCTGCTCATAGACATGGAGATAGGAACTGGAGCACAGAGCCAGTGCTGCCTGCTGCACCCTGCAACACTCTGACCATAACCAGCAACACAGTGTGTGTGTGTGTGTGTGTGTGTGTGTGTGTGTGTGTGTGTGTGTGTGTGTGTGTATGTGTGTGTGTGTGTGTGTGTGTGTGTGTGTGTGTGTGTGTGTGTGTGTGTGTGTGTGTATGTGTGTGTGTGTGTGTGTGTGTGTATGTGTGTGTGTGTCTCCTCCCTCACTCCTCAGCGTGAGGTCCAGTCTTGGGCCAGGTCACCCCCTGTTCCACTCTATTCAGAGAGGCCATCTTGTCTGGGTGGCTGAAGCACACGATCAGGTCACACTGTCTCAGCTGGATCCACACTGTGAGGCACAACAGAAAAATAAAATAAAATATATCCCTGTACAAACAAAATCCAATCCAATACGAAAGGAGAGCTGAATTATTTTCTTCTTATAGGAAACAAACAAGAAACCCCATAAGAAAATCAAGAGGAGAAATGTCTATCTGTTCATTATTTATAATAAGATACAGATGTTATGATAATGTTAATCTCTCAGATGTCATATTATTGTTGTGTCGCAGGGATGTCAGTGTGTGTGTCTCTCTCTCTCTCTCTCTCTCTGATCAAAGCTCCTCATTTTCCCTCTGGGCTGGAGCCTTGGCTGATACGTTGTCTAGTCAGATAGGAAGGATTACTACAGACTGACTGTTGATTCCCAAATGGCACCCTATTCCCTGTCTAGTGCACTACTTTTGACCAGGGTCCATATGACTCTGTATGTAAGGAATATGGTGCCTTTTGGGACACAACCTGACTGTTGTAGTGCTGAATGCTTGTTTGCCCACTAACCGTCTCCCTTGGCAGAGACAAGACACAGCTTCATATCTTCACATCAAATCATCTCATAATGAGACTTCCTGTAATAGCCTACACACATCTCCCCATATCTAACACATCAACTGGGGGCCTATCCTACCCAAAGGCCATCCATAAACCACATTCTGAGATGTTGAACATCTGAACATCATGGCTGAATTGCACGGCGGTTCGTTGGCTAGCGGGTCGAAATGCTATTTTGGATGCGTTGGAGGAAGATCGCATTTCAGAGCTAACGCAACAGTTACATCACTCAATTTGCATAGTATCTACAAATTGGAACGCTGATTGAGTCCCAAATGACACCCTATTCCCATAGTGCACTACTTTTTACCAGAGCCCTACAGACATACGTACATGCCAGTCTGTCCAGACACTCAGACATGGAGTCCAGACCCTTCAGAATGTGGTCCAGATCAGTAGTCACCCTGTTCTGTCCTCCTCTCTCTTCTCTCCATCTGAAACACCACAGACAGTCAACTAGATGACATAGCTGTACTGACTGAATGTAATGTCAACCTGCATGGCCACTGATTCACATTGAAATCCATACAGTAGCCTGGTATATTCATCTCTCACATTCATTGACATAGGCCTACTACTCTGAACAATTCAACTGTGAAGTAGAAAGTGGACAGTACCATGACTGCTGGGGGTAGGACTGGGATGTGACTATCAAGACGTAGAATGTCAACACGTGTATGCACATTTTACCAACCGCTTTTGGCATCCCAATAAACAAGCCAACGATCAATATTCTCATTAAAGCTTTTTATAAAACATTTGACAAACAGGCAAACCACTCATTAATAACAATCACAAGAACACTAGAGTGCCTTGAACACCCTGTCCAGAGATGTATCATACACAGTCTATAACAGGTACTTAACACACAACCACAATCTGTTACAACAGCATCATACAACAGCATCATACAGCAGCACCATACAGCAGCACCATACAGCAGCACCATACAACAGCACCATACAACAGTCTGCTGCTCAGCTTAGACAGCATGCACTGTGGGGCAGGATACATCTATTTCTATCACCAGTGGATTCTGCTTCTGTCAGAGAGAGAGAGAGAGAGACTGCTGCTGCACATATGAGACTCTAGTCTATTGTACATTAAACTGCAACAACGTTGTAGACAAGCATACAGAGCACGGGCTACTAGCTTTGGATTAAGGTCAGAACAGCAGACAATCCTAGTGAATCATGCATCTCTGTTAGTGGGGTGGAGGTGGTATCCATCCACTGGTCTAGGTCACTCCTCCATCCACTTCCACTTCCCCATCCCCTGGTCCTTTCCCAGTCCCTGTCCCTGGTTCGGCTCCTGTTCCCCAGGGTAGCCACAGATGACAGCCCTGCAGTGGAGGAACTCTTCCTCCAGCCTCTGTAGGGAGTCCCCCAGATCAGGACTGGTCCACTGCAACACCATGTCATAGGCCATCCATGTCAGCTGCACTGGGAAACCACAAGGGAGACAAGAGGGACAGGGCTGTCAGTGTCAGAAGTGGGCTGTACTGAGTATGATTTAAAACACAAGGCAGAATTGTAAAATGAATTACACACACCCATTAACTTTTTAAAATGCAATATTAAAGGGTGGGTAGTAAATGGACAATAGGGCGATAGGGAGTTAGGGTTTAATTTTCCTTAATCCTTTCTGAAAATAACAGCTTTAGCTACCTACGTCATCATACAGAAAACCTAGATGTAAAATGATTCGAAAAGTACACAGCCTACAACATTCAAATGGTAGAGATTACCATAATAAGACAACATAACTGATAGATTTTCTACGTCTTCAATCATTCTCTCTAAACCCTTGCTCAACTCCATTATCTCTACTCCACTGTCCTTTTGATGGTCGCCGGATGAAGCCGGAGAATAGGCCATCTATAAACGCGCGATATTTATATGAAAATTCGAATCCCAAATGAATAGCCTACCAAAACCAACCAGAATTTAAGCACACTGAAAATGTTTAATGAACGTACCATAATCATAATGGATAAACAGCTAAGTAAGTACAATGCAAGGACGTGCTTAAGCTTAAGTTAATAAACTTCAAAACTGTTTTGTTTTGATGACTTTGATTGACAGGTGTAGGTTAGCAGCTAGCTCACCTTAGTTCAGTTGGCTGGCAAGGCTAACCGTTGCAAAAATGTATCCGAAGTAAACAAATGGTAGTCAGTGAACTTGTCAAGCTTGGATACAATAACCAACTTTAGAGTACTGTACTTCAATTAAATAGGTACCTTCTTATTTATAAATATTTACAAGTGAACTAAATACTTACGATAAGCTCTAACGTTATATTGATCGGATCGTTATCTAGCGGTCTCTTCCTGTTATCTTGGTTGTTTGTTAGAGAAACTGCGCACTGCAAACTTGCTGCCTCGTGCCACGGGAAACAATGTAGCTTGTATGGAAGACTGAAACATTGTTGCAAATTCACAAAACGCTTTCTTGAGATTTGATACATTGATGCATTCATCGTTTCAATTTCATATTTTCGCGCGTCTTCATTCTTGCTGCATAGTGACGAAAGTGAAGTGAGGAACGGGAGGAGGGACGTCTGTAAACTACACTCGGACTGTGACCCCTTTGGTCACTTTATTTGTCTTATGATCAGTTACAATGACATTACGCTCATTATTGTAAACTTATACGGGTACAACACCAAGCATGAGAATGATGAGTTGCTTGAATCTGTAGAGAAACATATACTTAATTGGTTATCGAAATTTCCCAATTCGTTATTATTGATAGAAGGGCACTTTAACATTACAATAGATAATTCATCTGATAGATGGCCCCCAGGTAGGCCAACTAATCAGAATTTGTGTTTAATTATTTTTATGGAAAAGTTGTATCTTACTGATATATGGAGAGAGAGGTTTCCGGCCGACAGATCATTCACTTGGAGTGACAAAACAGGTTCCAGGCAGTCCAGAATAGATTTTTGGTTGATGTGGAAATGTATTGAAAGTGAGTGTGTTACTACAAATATTTATACTACTCCCCTCACAGAATATAGGGCCATTCACATTGATGTCAAAATATTTACACCTAATATTAACCTTGGTAGAGCATCCTACTGGAAGCTAAATAGCTCCTTATTAGATAATGATATAGTTAAGTTTGAGGTTAAAGGTCTGCTCTCACACGTTTGGGAAAGGGCTTGTGAAGATCAATCAAATGTATTTATATCAGCAGATGTAAAAAGAACTGGGAGCTCTTTAAATTTGAGCCAAATACCTTAGAAAATATGGTAATACTCTTCCTAAGGCCAGAAGAGCTGAGGAGGAAAAGGTGATCATTAAGATAACTTCCCTTTCTCAGAGGTCCACAGCCGGCCTCTCTGGGGAGGAGCAGATGGAACTGATTGAGTTACAAAATAAACTGGATAGTATACAGTACCTGTCAAAAGTGTGGACACACCTACTCATTCCAGGGTTTTTCTTTATTTTTACATTGTAGAATAATGGTGAAGACATCAAAACTATGAAATAACACATATGGAATCAAATAGTTACCAAATAAATATATTATATATTTGAGATTCTTCAAAGTAGCCACCCTTTGCCTCGATGACAGCTTTGCACACTCTTGGCATTCTCTCATCCAGCTTCATGAGGTAGTCACCTGGAATGCATTTCAATTAACAGGTGTGCCTTGTTAAAAGTTAATTTGTGGAATTTCGTTCCTTCTTAATGCGTTTGAGCCAATCAGTTGTGTTGTGACAAGGTAGGGTTGGTATACAGAAGGTAGCCCTATTTGGTAAAAGACCAAGTCCATATTATGGCAAGAACAGCTCAAGTAAGCAAAAGAGAAACGAAAGTCCATCATTACTTTAAGACATGAAGGTCAGTCAATCTGGAACATTTCAAGAACTTTGAACGTTTCTTCAAGTGCAATCGCAAAAACCATCAAGTGCTATGATAAAACTGGCTCTCATGAGGACCGCCACAGGAAAGGAAGACCTCTGCTGCAGAAGACAAGTTCATCAGGGTTACCAGCCTCAGAAATCGGCAATTAACTGCACCTCAGATCGCAGCCCAAATAAATGCTTCACAGAGTTAAAGTAACAGACACATCTCAACATCAACTGTTCAGAGGAGACTGCGGGAATCATGCCTTCATGGTCGAATTGCTGCAAAGAAACCACCACTAAAGGACACCAATAAGAAGAAGAGACTTGCTTGGGCCAAGAAACATGAGCAATGGACATTAGACCGGTGGAAATCTGTCCTTTGGTCTGATGTGTCCTAATTTGAGATTTTTGGTTCCAACCGCCGTGTCTTTGTGAGACGCAGAGTAGGTGAACGGATGACCTCCGCATGTGTGGTTCCCACCGTGAAGCATGGAGGAGGAGGTGGTGGGATGGTGCTTTGCTGGTGACACTGTCAGTGATTTATTTAGAATTCAAGGCACACTTAACCAGCATGGCTACCACAGCATTCTGCAGTGATACGCCATCCCATCTGGTTTGCGCTTAGTGGGACTATCATTTGGTTTTCAATAGGACAATGACCCAAAACACACCTCCAGGCTGTGTAAGGGCTATTTGACCAAGAAGGAGAGTGATGGAGTGCTGCGTCAGATGACCTGGATATCCACAATCCCCTGGATACCCCCCCCCCCCCCCCCCAAGGGAGGCTCCTGATGACCAAACGGCACCGGAGGGTGGAGTGGGTGGGCGGGGGAGCAGAGGTGGCCGCAGGCTGGTTCGACACGGTCGTGGACTGACCCGACGTTCTGCATCGAGGCTGATGTCCGGTGGGTTTGTTCGGGGGTCGATCCCGAGGTCGGGGAGCAGGACGATATGGTGGAATGCCTGAATCATCTCTGGGTCGAGGATGTCCTGGTCGGGGACCCAGGACCGGGCTTCAGGCCCATAACTTTCCCAGTCCACAAGATAGTGGATGTGACTTCTCAGGAGTTTGGAATCAAGGATGGCCTGAATGGCGTAGGCAGGTTCCCCTCCGACATCCAACTGCGGGTTGAGACTGGAGGATGAAGAGGACTGTAGGTGACCGGTTTTAACAGAGACACAAGGAAGGACGAGGAGATTTTATACTGACGGGGTAACTGGAAGCAGTATGTGACAGGGTTAATGCGATTATCTTGAAGGGACCAATGAAGCGAGGACAGAACTTTTTGCAGGGGAGGCGGAGCCAGATGGCTCTGGTAGAGAGCCACACATGCTGTCCGGGGTGAAAGAGTGGCGTAGGTCGGCGGCGTCTGTCGTTAAAGCATTTCTGGGTATTAGAGGCTTCCTGCAGATGCCGGTGAGTGGTTTTCCATACCCGCTCACTACGACGAAACCAGTCGTCGACAGCTGGGACAGTACCAGGCTCCGCCTCCCAAGGAAACATGGGGGGTTGGTAACCAAGGACACACTGAAAGGAGGTAAGGCGAAGGGATGAATGCATGAGTGAGTTCTGAGCGTATTCGGCCCAGGCCATATACAGACTCCAGTCGTGCGGAGAGGCAGAACATTGGTACTTCCCTATTTCTTGGTTCAGGCGTTCCGTCTGCCCATTGGTCTGGGGATGGTACCCGGAGGAGAGGCTGAGGGCGACACCCAGTCGGTCACTGAAGGCTCGCCACACCCGGGAGACAAAGTGGGGCCCGCGGTCAGAGACGATGTCCTCCGGAATCCCATACAGATGGAACACCTGCTGGAACATACACTCAGCCAATTCCATTGGGTTAGGTAAATGAGGACGAGGAACCAGACGACACATTTTTGAAAAACAGTCTACTATGAGAAGGATGGTGGTGTTACCAGAGGATTCAGGAAGGTCTGTGATGAAGTCAACAGCTATGTGGGACCAGGGTCTGTGAGGGATTGGCAAAGGTTGAAGCTTACCGGAAGGGAGATGACAAGGGCTTTTGGTTTGGGCGCAGATTGGACAGGAGAGTACGCAATCCCTGACGTCGGACGCCAGTGAGGACCACCAGAATTTACGGGCTAGAAGTTTGGTGGTTCGTGTAATGCCCGGATGTCCTGACCCCAAGGACGTGTGACACCATTGCATCAGTTGGGGTCTAACAGCTGCTGGTATGTAACTCTTCCCAGCTGGTGTCTCAGGAGCAGCCGGGTCTGAGGTTAGGGCTTCTTGTATGGCAGAGTGAACCTCCCACTGTACCAGTCCCATAATGCAAGAGGAAGGAAGAATGGGTGTAGGGTCTGAGTTACTGGTTGGAAGGTCAAACTGGCAGGAGAGAGCATGAGCTTTTATGTTTTTCTTTCCAGGGATGTAAGTAACATGAAAATGGAAGTGTGTGAAGAAGAGAGCCCAGCGGGCTTGTCTGGAGTTTAACTTCTTGGCCCCTCTGATATATTCCAGATTATGGTGATCTGTTAGGACGAGAAAGGGATGTTGTGCGCCATCCAACCAGTGGCGCCACTCCTCGAGGGCCAGCTTGATGGAGAGAGTATGGCTCTTACTCCTACTTCGGAGGCATCCACCTCCAGGGTGAAAGGAAGGGACGGATCAGGTTGGTGAAGGACAGGATCTGAGGTGAAGAGGCGTATCAAGATGTTGTAAGCTGTAACGTCATTCAGGGAACGGTAATAATACATGGACGAAGACCACCGTCCTTTTTTCCAACTAAGAAGAAGCTGGACGCAGCCGGAGAATAAGAAGTACGAATGAAACCGTTTGAGTGCTTCATCAATGTAGTTCTCCATTGCCTCATTTTCCGGGATAGATAGGGGGTAAACACGGCCCTTCGGTGGGGACACTCCAGGGAGTAAGTCAATAGCACAGTCCCCTGGGCGATGTGGTGGCAGAGTGGAGGCCTTGATTTTGCTGAAGACATTGCTGTACTGGGCGTATTCAGATGGTGGGTGGCGCTGCAGAGGCAGAGTCCTCAATGGTGGTGGCTCTGCAGGGTAGGCTGAGACAACTGGTGAAGTAGGTAGAAGACCAAGACAGTAGTTCACCTTGTTGCCACGAGATGGCAAGGTCATGACGACAAAGCCAGGGGTGTCCGAGGTTGAGTGGCTGTTTGGGGGATGAGAGTTCCATGAGTTGAATGGTTTTGGTGTGGAAGTCTCCAATCTGGAGGGTAACGCTCTGTGTCAGGTGCGTGCCCGTGCCCAATGGCTGCCCGTCCAGGGTGTTAATCCTTAAGGGAGGGGTGACAGGTGTAAGATCAATGTCAAGCTCCTGTACTGCTGCTCCCGAATCTATCAAGCCCTCTATGTACTTCGTAACCCCCTTCACGGTTATCAATACTGGGATGGAGAATTGCTTCTGGAAGATATTTAGAAATACGGACCCGCCTACCTGCATGGCAGCGGAGGGCCCTTCTCATCTCTCCGTGGGGGGGGGGGGGGGGGGGGAGTCTTCCAGAGCCCAACTGCATGGGCTCTGGAAGACTCGGATGGGATGAAGGAATCATGGAAAGAGAAGGTTTTGGGTTCCTGGGTGGCAGAGTTCTTCGGCGGTCGGCGATCGATGGAGATGGACATACGAATGTATTGAGTACAGGCCAGCGCCGCCTGAAGTTCCCTGTTGAGCCCTCTTCGGTAGACGGTAAGTAACGCAGCCTCACTCCATCCACTTCCTGCAGCAATGGTGCGGAACTCGAGGGAAAACTCGGCAGCTGAATTGCGTCCTTGTTGAAGGTCTATGAGGAGGTCCCCTATAGACCGACCGGAAGGAGAGTGATCGAATACCTCTTTGAAAAGGGTGGGGAAATGTGTCTCGGATCCTAGTTCTGTGCTCTTGGCAGTCCATATGGCGGTGGCCCAATCTAGGTCTTTGTCTGTGAGTAGAGACAACAAAATCCACCCTGCTCTTGACGCTGGCGAATTTAGTGGGGTTGTGCTCAATGTATTTGCTGCATTGCATCAGAAATCCCTGACATTTCCCAGGTGAACCGTCATATCTTCCAGGCATGGATATGAATGAAGGAGGGCTATGGGTTACGATACCTGGCATCGGAGGAGTAGGGATAGGCTGGCGGAGAAGATGGCTGATTACCACCATACGCTCTTCTTGCCAGGTTAGGCGCCACTGTAGCTCCGCTGAATCCATTCAGTTTTTGGCAAGGTATTCTGTAATGAATACTCATGGAGAAAAAGGTGTAGGTTCACGCGCAGAGTGCGGCAGGTGTTTATTTTGCCTTTGCAGAAGGCAGGAATCGTAGTCACAGGCAGGCAATGGTCATACACAGGTAGGCAAACAGGCAGGTGAAACAAAACTAGGACTGAAGGCTAAAACTGGTTCTCACAAACGAGCTAGGAAAAGGCTTAGTAGAGTCAAAAACGAACAACACCTCACAAGGCACAAACATTTGAGTAGCTAACACAGGTGAAATCAATGAACAAAAATGTAAGACAGGGCTACGTTCAAGAACACAAAGAAACAGGGATATGTTCAAGAACACAAGGTGAACTAAGAAAATAAATACAGAATCTTACAATACAAGCCTTGTTTCAGCAGGATGTTGTATCTATACCTTATGTCATGCCTTATTGGAATGGTTTTATTGATAATATCTGTTGGAAAAAGTTTGGATGTTGCCACACATGTAACTACTTATAAACAAAATGAAGGACGTTTCTTTAAAAATTATTCATAAATATTATCCTGCCAACCACTACATGAAGAAGTTTAAGAAAAACATTAATTAAAATTGTACCTTTTGTAATGACTGCCCAGAAACGGTGTTGCATATTTTTTTGGCATTGTATTCATTTAAGTAATCTGTGGCAAGACATCAGTAGACAACAACTAATAACAACAAGATAACTAATGTAAAGCATACTGTGTCCATAATAAGTATATACAGTGGGGGAAAAAAGTATTTAGTCAGCCACCAATTGTGCAAGTTCTCCCACTTAAAAAGATGAAAGAGGCCTGTAATTTTCATCATAGGTACACGTCAACTATGACAGACAAATTGAAAAAAAAAATCCAGAAAATCACATTGTAGGATTTTAATGAATTTATTTGCAAATTATGGTGGAAAAAAAGTATTTGGTCACCTACAAACAAGCAAGATTTCTGGCTCTCACAGACCTGTAACTTTCTTCTTTAAGAGGCTCCTCTGTCCTCCACTTGTTACAGACTCCAACCTACTCCAAACAGACTCCAACCTATTTCTACGTGACCATGGTGCTTGCCTACGGAGCTGTGAGGGGAACGGCACCTCCGTACCTTCAGGCTCTGATCAGTCCCTACACCCAAACGAGGGCATTGCGTTCATCCAACTCTGGCCTGCTGGCTCCCCTACCTCTGCGGAAGCATAGTTCCCGCTCAGCCCAGTCAAAACTGTTCGCTGCTCTGGCACCCCAATGGTGGAACAAGCTCCCTCACGACGCCAGGACAGCGGAGTCACTCACCACCTTCCGGAGACATTTGAAACCCCACCTCTTTGAGGAATACCTGGGATAGGATAAAGTAATCCTTCTACCCCCCCCCCCCCCCTTACCCCAACCCAAACCCCAACCCCAAAAAATAAAAATAAAAATAAAAAATAAACATTGTGAAGTGGTGATCCCACTGGCAATAAGGTGAATGCACCTATTTGTAAGTCGCTCTGGATAAGAGCGTCTGCTAAATGACGTAAATGTAAATGTAAATGTAAATGTTACCTGTATTAATGGCACCTGTTTGAACTTGTTATCAGTATAAAAGACACCTGTCAACAACCTCAAACAGTCACACTCCAAACTCCACTATGGCCAAGACCAAAGAGCTGTCAAAGGACACCAGAAACAAAATTGTAGATCTGCACCAGGCTGGGAAGACTGAATCTGCAATAGGTAAGCAGCTTGGTTTGAAGAAATCAACTGTGGGAGCAATTATTAGGAAATGGAAGACATACAAGACCACTGATAATCTCCCTTGATCTGGGGCTCCACGCAAGATCTCACACCGTGGGGTCAAAATGATCACAAGAACGGTGAGCAAAAATCCCAGAACCACACGGGGGGACCTAGTGAATGACCTGCAGAGAGCTGGGACCAAAGTAACAAAGCCTACCATTAGTAACACACTACGCCGCCAGGGACTCAAATCCTGCAGTGGCAGACGTGTCCCCCTGCTTAAGCCAGTACATGTCCAGACCCGTCTGAAGTTTGCTAGAGTGCATTTGGATGATCCAGATGAGGATTGGGAGAATGTCATATGGTCAGATGAAACCAAAATAGAACTTTTTGGTAAAAACTCAACTCGTTGTGTTTGGAGGACAAAGAATGCTGAGTTGCATCCAAAGAACACCATACCTACTGTGAAGCATGGGGGTGGAAACATCATGCTTTGGGGCTGTTTTTCTGCAAAGGGACCAGGACGACTGATCCGTGTAAAGGAAAGAATGAATGGGGCCATGTATCGTGAGATTTTGAGTGAAAACCTCCTTCCATCAGCAAGGGCATTGAAGATGAAACGTGGCTGGGTCTTTCAGCATGACAATGATCCCAAACACACCGCCCGGGCAACGAAGAAGTGGCTTCGTAAGAAGCATTTCAAGGTCCTGGAGTGGCCTAGCCAGTCTCCAGATCTCAACCCCATAGAAAATCTTTGGAGGGAGTTGAAAGTCTGTGTTGCCCAGCGACAGCCCCAAAACATCACTGATCTAGAGGAGATTTGCATGGAGGAATGGGCCAAAATACCAGCAACAGTGTGTGAAAACCTTGTGAAGACTTACAGAAAACGTTTGACCTGTGTCATTGCCAACAAAGGGTATATAACAAAGTATTGAGAAACTTTTGTTATTGACCAAATACTTATTTTCCACCATAATTTGCAAATAAATTAATTAAAAATCCAACACATTTTTTTTCTCATTTTGTCTGTCATAGTTGACGTGTACCTTTGATGAAAATTACAGGCCTCTCTCATCTTTTTAAGTGGGAGAACTTGCACAATTGGTGGCTGACTAAATACTTTCCCCCCCCACTGTAGGTTATAGGTTGAGAGCTTTTGTGAAAGAGCACAGTTAGAAAGATATGGCATATCTTGGACATCATGAAAATGATCAGAGAGTTTGAGGGTAGAGGAAGTTCAGGAGTAAAAACTAAATATAATTATTGTAAAATGTGTATGTAAACTTCAACTGTAAATATTCCATTAAAAACCAGCCGTTTCCAGCTACAATAGCCATTTACAACATTAACAATACCTACTCTGTATTTCGGATCAATTTTATGTTATTTTAATGGACAAAAAAATTGCTTTTCTTTCGAAAACAAGGACGTTTCTAAGTGACCCCAAACTTTTGAACGGTAGTGTATGTATATGTATATGTATATATATATATACAGTGGGGAGAACAAGTATTTGATACACTGCCGATTTTGCAGATTTTCCTACTTACAAAGCATGTAGAGGTCTGTAATTTTTATCATAGGTACACTTCAACTGTGAGAGACGGAATCTAAAACAAAAATCCAGAAAATCACATTGTATGATTTTTAAGTAATTAATTTGCATTTTATTGCATGACAAAAGTATTTGATCACCTACCAACCAGTAAGAATTCCGGCTCTCACAGACCTGTTAGTTTTTCTTTAAGAAGCCCTCCTGTTCTCCACTCATTACCTGTATTAACTGCACCTGTTTGAACTCGTTACCTGTATAAAAGACACCTGTCCACACACTCAATCAAACAGACTCCAACCTATCCACAATGGCCAAGACCAGAGAGCTGTGTAAGGACATCAGGGATAAAATTGTAGACCTGCACAAGGCTGGGATGGGCTACAGGCCAATAGGCAAGCAGCTTGGTGAGAAGGCAACAACTGCTGGCGCAATTATTAGAAAATGGAAGAAGTTCATAATGACGGTCAATCACCCTCGGTCTGGGGCTCCATGCAAGATCTCACCTCGTGGGGCATCAATGATCATGAGGAAGGTGAGGGATCAGCCCAGAACTACAAGGCAGGACCTGGTCAATGACCTGAAGAGAGCTGGGACCACAGTCTCAAAGAAAACCATTAGTAACACACTATGCCGTCATGGATTAAAATCCTGCAGCGCACGCAAGGTCCCCCTGCTCAAGGCAGCGCATGTCCAGGCCCGTCTGAAGTTTGCCAATGACCATCTGGATGATCCAGAGGAGGAATGGGAGAAGGTCATGTGGTCTGATGAGACAAAAATATAGCTTTTTTGGTCTAAACTCCACTCGCCGTGTTTGGAGGAAGAAGAAGGATGAGTACAACCCCAAGAACACCATCCCAACCGTGAAGCATGGAGGTGGAAACATCATTCTTTGGGTCTTCCAGCATGACAACGACCGAAACACACAGCCAGGGCAACTAAGGAGTGGCTCCGTAAAAAGCATCTCAAGGTCCTGGAGTGGCCTAGCCAGTCTCCAGACCTGAACCCAATAGAAAAAAGTTGGAGGGAGCTGAAAGTCCGTAAGTTACAATATTAAAGCACATCTACCCCCCAAAAATCAACATGAAATAAAAACACAAAAAACTACAAAATAAAAATAAGGACATCAGAAGATTTAGTATTGAACACATTTATGAAGATTTTACACTATTATGGAAAGATGTACTGCTTGGAGTCTTTACCTACGATAGAAATAAGTTGAATTTTTTTTATGTAATTCATTTCATTATTCTTTTGGCCAAATGTAATATTCACAAATGTAAATTTACAAACAAAACATCACTTTTTCTTACCTTACAAAAAGAAATTGAACTATATTTTAAGACAATTAAATATTCTACCAACAAAAAAGCTGTTCATTTATAAATGTGTGTATGTCCCTTAAATCAAATCAAATCAAATCAAATTTTATTGGCCACATGCGCCGAATACAAAAGTGAAATGCTTACTTACAGCCCTTAACCAACAGTGCATTTATTTTTAATAAAAAAGTAGAATAAAACAACAATAAAGTGTTGAGAAAAAAAGAGCAGAAGAAAAATAAAATAACAGTAGGGAGGCTATATATACAGGGGGGTACCGGTGCAGAGTCAATTTGCAGGGGCACCGGCTAGTTGAGGTAGTTGAAGTAATATGTACATGTGGGTAGATTTAAGTGACTATGCATAAATAATTAACAGAGTAGCAGCAGCGTAAAAAGATGGGGTGGGGGCAGTGCAAATAGTCCGGGTAGCCATGATTAGATATTCAGGAGTCTTATGGCTTGGGGGTAGAAGCTGATGAGAAGTCTTTTGGACCTAGACTTGGCACTCCGATACCGCTTGCCGTGCGGTAGCAGAGAGAACAGTCTATGACTAGGGTGGCTGGAGTCTTTGACAATTTTGAGGGCCTTCCTCTGACACCGCCTGGTATAGAGGTCCTGGATGGAAGGAAGCTTGGCCCCAGTGATGTACTGGGCCATACGCACTACCCTCTGAAGTGCCTTGCGGTCGGAGGCCAAGCAGTTTCCATACCAGGCGGTGATGCAACCAGTCAGGATGCTCTCGATGGTGCAGCTGTATAATTTTTTGAGGATCTGAGGACCCATGCCAAATCTTTTCAGTCTCCTGAGGGGGAATAGGCTTTGTCGTGCCCTCTTCACGACTGTCTTGGTGTGTTTGGACCATGATAGTTTGTTGGTGATGTGGACACCAAGGAACTTGAAGCTCTCAACCTGTTCCACTACAGCCCCGTCGATGAGAATGGGGGCGTGCTCAGTCCTCTTTTTTTTCCTGTAGTCCACAATCATCTCCTTTGTCTTGGTCACGTTGAGGGAGAGGTTGTTATCCTGGCACCACACGGCCAGGTCTCTGACCTCCTCCCTATAGGCTCATCGTTGTCGGTGATCAGGCCTACCACTGTTGTGTCGTCGGCAAACTTAATGATGGTGTTGGAGTCGTGCCTGGCCATGCAGTCATGGGTGAACAGGGGAGTACAGGAGGGGACTGAGCACGCACCCCTGAGGGGCCCCCATGTTGAGGATCAGTGTGGCAGTTGTGTTGTTACCTACCCTTACCACCAGGGGGCGGCCCGTCAGGAAGTCCAGGATCCAGTTGCAGAGGGAGGTGTTTAGTCCCAGGATCCTTAGCTTAGTGATGAACTTTGAGGGCACTATGGTGTTGAATGCTGAGCTGTTGAATGCTGAGCTGTAGTCAATGAATAGCATTCTCACGTAGGTGTTCCTCTTGTCCAGGTGGGAAAGGGCAGTGTGGAGTGCAAGAGAGATTGCATCATCTGTGGATCTGTTGGGGCGGTATGCAAATTGGAGTGGGTCTAGGGTTTCTGGGATAATGGTGTTGATATGAGCCATGACCAGCCTTTCAAAGCACTTCATGGCTACAGACGTCAGTGCTATGGGTCGGTAGTCATTTAGGCAGGTTATCTTAGAGTCCTTGGGCATGGGGACTATGGTGGTCTGCTTGAAACATGTTGGTATTACAGACTCAGTCAGGGACATGTTGAAAATGTCAGTGAAGACACTTGCCAGTTGGTCAGCACATGCTCGGAGTACACATCCTGGTAATCCATCTGGCCCTGCGGCCTTGTGAATGTTGACCTGCTTAAAAGTCTTACTCACATCGGCTACGGAGAGCGTGATCACATAGTCATCCGGAACAGCTGGTGCTCTCATGCATGCTTCAGTGTTGCTTGCCTCGAAGCGAGCATAGAAGTGTTTTAGCTCGTCTGGAATTCTTGTGTCACTGGGCAGCTCGCGGCTGTGCTTCCCTTTGTAGTCTGTAATAGTTTTCATGTCCTGCCACATCCTACGAGCGTCAGAGCCGGTGTAGTACGATTCAATCTTAGGCCTGTATTGACTCTTTGCCTGTTTGATGGTTCGTCAGAGGGCTTAGCGGGATTTCTGTGTCCGGGTTAGAGTCCCGCTCCTTGAAAGCGGCAGCTCTACCCTTTAGCTCAGTGCGGATGTTTCCTGTAATCCATGGCTTCTGGTTGGGGTATGTACGTATGGTCACTGTGGGGACGACATCATCGAAGCACTTATTTATGAAGCCAGTGACTGATGTGGTGTACTCCTCAATGCTATCGGAAGAATCCCGGAACATGTTCCAGTCTGTGCTAGCAAAACAGTCCTGTAGCTTAGTATCTGCGTCATCTGACCACTTTGTTATTAACCGAGTCACTGGTGCTTCCTGCTTTAGTTTTTGCTTATAAGCAGGAATCAGGAGGATAGAGTTATGGTCCGATTTGCCAAATGGAGGGCGAGGGAGAGCTTTGTATACGTCTCTGTGTGTGGAGTAAAGGTGGTCTAGAGTTTTTTTTCCTCTGGTTGCCCATTTAACATGCTGGTAGAAATGAGGTAGAACGGATTTAAGTTTCCCTGCATTAAAGTCCCCGGCCACTAGGAGCACTGCCTCTGGATGAGCGTTTTCCTGTTGATTTATGGCCTTATACAGCTCATTCAGTGCAATCTTAATGCCAGCATTGGTTTGTGGTGGTAAATACAGTTATGAAAAATATAGATGAAAACTCTCTTGATAAATAGTGTGGTCTACAGCTTATCGTAAGATACTCTACCTCAGGCGAGCAAAAGACTTCCTTAGTATTTGATTTTGTGCACCAGCTGTTGTTTACAAATATACACAGACCGCCACCCCTTGTCTTACCGGAGTCAGCCGTTCTATCCTGCCGATGTAGCGTATAGCCCGCTAGCTGTATGTTATCCATGTCGTCGTTCAGCCACGACTCGGTGAAACATAAGATATTACAGTTTTTAATGTCCCGTTGGTAGGATAACCGTAATCTTAGGTCATCCAATTTATTCTCCAATGATTGAAGATTGGCTAATAGGATTGATGGGAGCGGCAGTTTACTCGCTCGCCGTCGGATCCTTACAAGGCACCCTGACCTACGTCCACAATATCTCTGTCTCTTCCTCATGCGAATGACAGGGATTTGGGCCTTGTCGGGTGTCTGTAGGATATCCTTCGCGGCCGCCTCGTTGAAGAAAAAATCTTCGTCCAATACGAGGTGAGTAATCACTGTCCTGATATCCAGAAGCTCTTTTTGGTTATAAGAGACGATGGCAGAAACATTATGTACAAAATAAATTACAAATAACGCGGAAAAACACACATAATAGTACAATTGGTTAGAGGGCTGTAAAACGGCAGCCATATTCTCCGGCGCCATCATTAAGGTCCTTGTGTAAGGTCCTTGTGTAATGTGTTATTGTACCCCCTAGCCCAATTATCCTTTGTATATTCTTTATATACACTTGTGTTCCTCTGTAAAAAAGGAAATAAATTAAACAAACAAACAAAGAAAAAAAGATGTGTGTCAGATTATATACGGTATAGAAACCTATGAGTATCACATTTTACTTAGTGCTATCACATCTTTCCACACGGAGGCGCCAAGTTGTAACAAAGTAACAAAGTTACCACATGCTGAGTTCTGGAGTTTCCTGGCCCAGGCTGGGGAACTGTGGGCCACAGCAAGGAGGAGATCTGTCACAACTTTCTCCGAGGCTGCCTCCTCTCCTTGTTCGGGCAGGCTTCGGCGTTCGTCGTCACCGGCCTTCTAGCCACTGCCGCTCCTCATTTCATAATTCCATTTGTTTTGTCTTGTTTATTACACACACCTGGTTCATATCTCCTCATCAGTACCTGTATAAGTGTTCCCTCTGCCCCCTTGTCTTTGTGTGTGATTGTTTATTCTGGAGGTTCAATTAGCTTGGTGGAGCTCTTTGTTATTTTGTATTGCCAGGTTATTTTCACCCGTGTGCTTCATTGTTTTCCAGTGCGCCTATTTTCCGCACTGGAGTGTTTGACGCATTGCTGCATACTACTGTGTTTGGAATAAACCTTTTGTTCTGTGATTTGCTCTCCTGCGCCTGACTTCAAATCACCCATCACAAGATCTGTGACTGACCTGCCAAAAATAGCGTCTACCTACCTCAGGAAAAAACACTTTGACAAAGTTATGGTAACACCAGATACATTTGAGGGAAGGAAGAAAGACATATTTATTATGTTTTCCAACAATAACGGCGGCCTCTAGAATTCGATAGCAATCTAGCCTACTATTTAGGTTCAGAGAACAGGCATTTGGAAATTGTATAGGCTTATTATCAGCAATCATATTGTTTCTAGAAATGTAATTAAATTCATACTAAGAGTAAGAGTGGGAATTCCTGTGGAGAGAGAGACCCTTTAGGAACTGGCTGACAGACTGAAAAAATGACACTCCTGTCAGAATCCTCACCTGGCTAAACAACCAATCAGGAGAAATGGGTGTTGCCACAGAAACAGATAAAACAGTGGGACAGGTGACAGTGCTGACATAGAGCAAGTGCAAATAGTCAACGGATAACAGGTAGAGAGAGAGAGAAGAGAGAGAGAGAGACAGACAGACAAAGAGAGAGAAAGAGAGTGAGACAGACAGACAGACAGACAGACAGACAGACAGACAGACAGACAGACAGGCAGGCAGACAGGCAGACAGACAGACAGACAGACAGACAGACAGACAGACAGACAGACAGACAGACAGACAGGCAGGCAGACAGACAGACAGACAGACAGACAGACAGGCAGGCAGACAGGCAGACAGACAGGCAGGCAGGCAGACAGAGACATAGAGAGAAAGAGAGACCCCAGGGGCATAACTCAGACACTGAAACAGTCATCACCTTCCAAGGACCAGAACAATACAAATGGAAATATAGGCTAATTCAAACTTTAAAAGATCAACTTTCAGATATCCTGACACCAGGAAAGGACTGAGGACTATTCATACCTGTCCCCAAGGAGAGGATAAGGACAGCCCAAGGACAGACGCACAGCAGCATCAGGAGGAGGTGACAGAGAGACTACAGACTAACTGACCATGGCGTCGTTCGAACCTCAGGGCCAGTCTCCTCCTTGCTGTGGCCCACAGTTCCCCAGCCTGGGCCAGGAACCTCCAGAACTCAGCATGTACAGTGACTGCTACTACCCTCCTCCATCGCTCCCCAGCCCCCAGCGCACCACCCCCACCTCCTACGACTACAGCACCTCGTCCCCCAATCCTTACCCGTGGTTCAACGGATCCGGCATCAACGCTCCCCCATACCTGGCCACCGCCGGGCCCCCAGGTAACCCTGGGCCCCCCTTCGTCCCCCAGCACTACGGGATGCAGAGGCCCTACCTGGGGCCCGGCGGGGCGGGGGGCCCTGGGGGGGAGCTGGGTTGGTTCTCTCTGCCCTCACAGGAAGACCTGATGAAGCTGGTCCGCCCGCCCTACTCCTACTCCGCCCTCATCGCCATGGCAATCCACGGCGCCCCGGGGCGGCGGCTGACCCTGAGTCAGATCTACCAATACGTGGCTGATAACTTCCCCTTCTACAACAAGAGCAAGGCCGGCTGGCAGAACTCCATCAGGCACAACCTGTCACTCAACGACTGCTTTAAGAAGGTCCCCAGAGATGAGGATGACCCTGGTAAGACTGACTTCATTATGTGTTTGTTTTATTTTAGTACTAAGCCCACAAAATAACCCTTCAATCTAAGGCATGACAGTATTTGATCGTTTAATTATTCATTTTGAATCTAACCAGAACCAAATATGTAATGACAGACTACTGTGAATCTGCTGCTAATCTTTGGTCAAGTCAACAGTGGACTTTTGTTGTCATGTGTCTTTACTTTAGGTAGCCATTGCTGCTTGCCTTTAGAGTGTGTAATAGTCTTGTGATAGAACGGCTTGCCTTTCGAGTGTGTAACAGTCTTGTGATAGAACGGCTTGCCTTTCGAGTGTGTAACAGTCTTGTGATAGAACGGCTTGCCTTTAAAGTGTGTAACAGTCTTGTGATAGAACGGCTTGCCTTTAAAGTGTGTAACAGTCTTGTGATAGAACGGCTTGCCTTTAAAGTGTGTAATAGTCTTGTGATAGAACTGTAGATGAACTGTGTTTAGTAATGATAGTAGATGATGCAGTCAGTAGTCCATCTGTCAACCCCAAACACACACTAATCTATTCCTCTCTCTACCCCTCCCCCCTCTCTCTCTCCCTCACTCTCTCTCTTCCAGGTAAGGGTAACTACTGGACACTAGACCCAAACTGTGAGAAGATGTTTGACAACGGAAACTTTCGTCGTAAAAGGAAGAGGAAGTCTGAATCGCTGTCTGGAGGAGAGGGGGGGTCAGGGGGGCTGGAGTCAGGTGACCCCAACAACCGGGGGAGCCCCCAACCCCCCAGCAACCACGGGATCGACATGTCTCCCACGCCAGAGAGAATCCCCTCCCCTTCCTCCTCAGGTCCCGCCCCTTGCCTGAGCAGCTTCCTGTCTGAGATGTCTGGAGTGGTGTCTGGTGGAGCCAATGAGATCGTAGGAGATTCGCTGAACCGGGCCCTGCCCATAACCCTTACCCTGGACGGGACCCAGAGGCCTACACAGCCTGGGGGTTTTAGTAGTTACTCCGCCAGCTCAGGTCCTTCGGAGTGGGCCTCCCAGCTGCCGCCACCCCCTGGCCTGTCCTCCTCGCCCACCCACTCTTCCCTTGGTTACAGCAGCCCCATCCTCAGCCAGTTCAATGGGCATTTCTGCCCTGGCTTGGGCTCAGCAAGCATCCTATACCCACGGGAAGGCACAGAAGTCTGAACAGACTGATAGAGGGAGATAGAGGGATGGGCAGAAGTTAGCTAGAGGTCTAAAGACACTAAAGAAAGAAGGAGAGTGAGAAAGAGAGACACGTTTCTACCTGAGACTGAACTGAACCCTCTGCTGACACACACACACACACACACAAACACACACACACAAACACAAACACACACACACACACTCAGTAGTCAGTTAGTGCTGACAGGGCAGGACTCAGTTGCGTGTGACAGCAGGATGAGCAGAGCCTGGTTCCCACGGAAACAGCCGAGTCAGCCATGATGATGCTTCACACACACACACACACACCTGTTTAAGCATCTATAATTGCTGACTGTCATGGGTGACAGTTTTAATTTGTATATATTTTTATTTAACGTGTTTGTTTTATTGTTTATATATGTTATTTTAATGTTTGTGTATGTGTTTTTATCTCTGAGTGCTTGGGTCTAACATATTTGTTCAACATTGTAGAATATTGTTTTGCGATGGATGGCTCAGACCTGGGTTGAAATATATGTGTTTTGTTATTTGAATACTTTTTTTCTGTGTATTTAAGTATTTTCAAATACACAGCTCAAAACAAGTATTTTTATTTGAGTATTTTAATGGTTATTTGTAAAAAACTAATAGTTGACCACATTTAATTTGAAAGTATTTTCAAATATTTATTTAAAATACTATTTTTTAAATATCTGGGTTAAATGCATGGGAGTGTATTTGAGTCAGTGTATTTGAGTATTTCCAAATAAATTCCAATATTCAACAACTTGTTTTTTCAAATAAATGTGATATGAATATTTATTTTGAACTGTATTGAAAAGTGTTTGAAATACCTGAAATAGTATTTGAACCCAGGTCTGGTATGACTTATACCAACATTGGTCTGATGTTTGTTTTTGATAAGAATAATCAAATACAGAGAAACGTTCTCTGAGGTGTAATCTTCTTACTCTTTTTAACTCTGAAAAAGCCTGCCTAGCTAGTGTTGTAGGGGAGTTATCTGTCCAAACAAATCTTTGTGAAAGATGGTTAATGGTCTCAAACCTTCAGTGAAAAATGACCCTCCTAAAAAACACAGGTAGGACAGAAACAGTCCTGTCAGAGAAACGATGACCAGTGAACCAGGGAAACCTGCTTGTCAGAGTAACTCGATCCTACGGTATGATAAGGATATACTGATGGGTGGATGGTTAGATGAAGCCTGGAGGGTTAACTGACTGTTGTAAAACGGTGAGAATCCCCATACCTCACCCCTCTCTCTTCTCTCTACTCTCACACAATAACTCACCCCTTTTCTCCAAGTCCTGCTGACTGGACAAGACTGGGATTTAGGGAAGGGGAGAAGGAGGGAGTTTATGGAGGTAAAATAGTGACTTAATTATACAAGCTTGTAAAGTATGATTTGCACTTGTAAAATATGAGTTGCACCTGTATACTGAGTTTTGTAGTTGAAAGAAATATTTGCAAACATGTAACTTCTGTTGAGAATAAATGCAACTCGCAAGCAGGTAATGTGATGGGTGAATAAATACAACACGTTCAAACATGTAAATTGATATGTAAACAAATTTAAGAAGATTTGCACGCAACTACATTTGAGAATAAATGCAATTTACTAAACTTGCGACTAGTGAATCTTCTTATGTGAATCAAAACTACATTTGCCGATGTTGAATCTGTGCACTCAGAGTTTCTTAACAAATTTTGCGACTAACCTGTGCCAAAAGTTTTGCAGTTGTAAAAATAAATTCTGCAAGCAAGCAGAACAGAAAAACACGAGCTCTGGTGGACAGGGATTTTTCTTCCGACCAATCAGGTGAGGTGTTGTCATTCTTGAACGTGGAGAAGAAGATTAGATGTGCGTTCACATTTTACAGGGTTCCGGTCTGGAAGCAAGCTTTCCACTGTGCTAAATATGGATCCAATTCGACATCTAGCTAGCTAATCAAGATAAAAAGGTGCGATCGCTCAGATTCTCTCATAGCAGTTACCTCTAAACTCACCTGGGCACTGTATCAGCTAGATGAATCAAATGCACATTTAATCTTCTTCCCCTTCCTCTCTTGTCTCTTCCCACCTGGACAAAAGTAACACCTACATGAGAATGCTATAAAGTGACTACAGCTCAGCGTTCAACACCGTAGTGCCCTCAAAGCTCATCACTAAGCTAAGGACCCTGGGACTAAACACCCCCCCAGGGGTGCATGCTCAGTCCCCTTCTGTACTCCCTGTTCACCCATGACTGCATTGCCAAGCACGACTCCAACACCATCATTAAGTTTGCCGACGACACAACAGTGGTAGGCCTGATCACCGAAAATGATGAGACAACATATAGGGAGGAGGTCAGAGACCTGGCAGTGTGGTGCCAAGATAACAACCTCTCCTTCAACGTGAGCAAGACAAAGAAGATGATCGTGGAATACAAAAGGAGGGCCAAGCACGCCCCCATTCCTATCGACAGGGCTGTAGTGGAGCAGGTTGAGAGCTTGAAGTTCCTTGGTGTCCACATCACCAACAAACTGTCATGGTCCAAACACACCAAGACAGTCGTAAAGAGGGCACAATAATGCCTATTCCCCCTCAGGAGACTGAAAATATTTGGCATGGGTCCTCAGATCCTCAAAAAGTCATACAACTGCACCATCAAGAGCATCCTGACTGGTTGCATCACCGCCTGGTATGGCAACTGCTCTGCCTCCAACTGCAAGGCACTACGGAGGGTAGTGCGTACGGCCCAGTACATCACTGGCGCCAAGCTTCCTGCCATCCAGGACCTCTATACCAGGCGGTGTCAGAGGAAGGCCCTAAAAATTGCCAAAGACTCCAGTCACCCTAGTCATAGACTGTTCTCTCTGCTACTGCATGGCAAACAGTACTGGAGCACCAAGTCTAGGTCCAAAAAGCTTCTTAACAGCTTCTACCCCCAATCCATAAGACTCCTGAACAGCTAACCAAATAGCTACCCGGACTATTAGCTTTTATGCAAAGAAGATATCTATAGCAAATATTTTTTGCAACTACAAAACTCAGTATGCAGGTGCAATTCATATTTTACATGTGCAAATCATACTTTACATGCTTGTATAATTAAATCACTATTTTACCTCGATAGGGGTTGACTTTTGAGGTGAGAGAGGGTTGAGGGACTTTTCTCATGTGTAAGTTGTAGCAGAATGTAAGATATAGAGCCTGTTAGCCAGAGAAGAGACAACTGTGAAACGTCACCCATCAACCCCTCCCCCCTCCCCTCCCCCCTCCCCTCCCCTCCCCCTCCCCTCCCCTCCCCCCATCCCTCCCCTCCCCTCCCCCTTCCCTCCCCTCCCCTCCCCCCTCCCCCCACCCCCAACCCCCTCCCCTCCCCAACCTCCCCCCTTCCCTTCCCGCCCCACCTCTCCCCTACCACCATAGTGCTGACTGAAAGTTCAAATGAGCAATCACAGGTAGATGAAAAGATAGTCCTTTATTGCAGCAAGGGAATTTGTCTTACACACTAAAACAAGTTTTGAACATTACCATCTCCCTGGTATGAGCAGGTTGGAGCCACTGTGAGCCTTTTTTCAATTAAGAAAGGGCAAGACAGTTGTACAATTGCTCTTGAGGAAGTTTATGTCTGAAAACATTTGAGTTGATGTTTTATTACTTCTACTAAACCTAACACAAACTACACAAAGTAAATAGTTCGAAACTGTTGTACATTCTGGATATATTTGAATTATAGTTTTTGGTTAGTATTAAGTATATATAGTCTGTTCAACATATTTGTAGAGCAGTTTTCTATCCAAATTAACCCTTTTGATAAATTTCCGTCTCTGGCACCCCTAGGCCTTTATTTACCCATAAAACACCGGCAGCATGACTGTAATGTACAGTGTACACACAGAGAGGAACAGAAACCAGGAAAGAGCTTTAGGACTGCACCTCCTATCCCCTATCCCCATCTTAATGCTGCTGTTAGGTTGGTCTTGATGGTTACAGGGCCTTGCAAATGTATTCATCCCCCTTGGCGTTTTTCCTATTTTGATGCATTACAACCTGTAATATAAATTGATTTTTATTTGGATTTCATGTATATAACATACACTAAATAGTCTCAATTGGTGAAGTGAAAACTTGTTTCAAAAAATTCAAAAAAATAAATAACGGAAAAGTGGTGCGTGCATATGTATTCACCCCCTTTGCTATGAAGCCCCTAAATAAGATCTGGTGCAACCAATTACCTTCAGAAGTCACATAATTAGTTAAATAAAGTCCACCTGTGTGCAATCTAAGTCTCACATGATCTGTCACATGATCTCAGTATATATACACCTGTTCTGAAAGGCCATAGAGTCTGCAAAACCACTAAGCAAGGGGCACCACCAAGCAAGCGACACCATGAAGACCAAGGAGCTCTCCAAACAGGTCAGAGACAAAGTTGTGGAGTACAGATCAGGGTTGGGTTATATGAAAATATCAGAAACTTTGAACATCCCACAGAGCACCATTAAATCATTATAAAAAAATGGAAAGAATATGACACCACAACAAACCTGCCAAGAGAGGGCCACCCACCAAAACTTGCGGACTAGGCAAGGAGGGCATTAATCAGAGAGGCAACAAAGAGACCAAAGATAACCCCGAAGGAGCTGCAAAGCTCCACAGCGGAGATTGGAGTATCTGTCCATAGGACCACTTTAAGCCGTACACTCCACAGAGCTGGGTTTTACGGAAGAGTGGCCAAAAAAAGCCATTGCTTAAAGAAAACAATAAGCAAACACATTTGGTGTTCGCCAAAAGGCATGTGGGAGACTCCCCAAACATATGGAAGAAGGTACTCTGGTCAGATGAGACTAAAATTGAACTTTCTGGCCATCAAGGAAAACGCTATATCTGGCGCAAACCCAACACCTCTCATCACCCCGAGAACACCATCCCCACAGTGAAGCATGGTGGGGACAGCATCATGCTGTGGGGATGTTTTTCATCGGCAGGGACTGGGAAACTGGTCAGACTTGAAGGAATGATGGATGGCACTAAATACAAGGAAATTCTTGAGGGAAACCTGTTTGTCTTCCAGAGATTTGAGACTGGGACGGAGGTTCACCTTCCAGCAGGACAATGACCCTAAGCATACTGCTAAAGCAACACTCAAGTGGTTTAAGGGGAAACATTGAAATGTCTTGGAATGGCCTAGTCAAAGCCCAGACCTCAATCCAATTGAGAATCTGTGGTATGACTGATTGATTGCTGTACACCAGCGGAACCCATCCAACTTGAAGGAGCTGGAGCAGTTTTGCCTTGAAGAATGGGCAAAAATCCCAGTGGCTAGATGTGCAAAGCTCATAAAGACATACCCCAAGAGACTTGCAGCTGTAATTGCTGCAAAAGGTGGCTCTACAAAGTATTGCATTTAAGAGGGTGAATAGTTATGCACGCTCAAGTTCTGTTTTTTTGTCTTATTTCTTGTTTGTTTTCAAAGTGCTAGGCATGTTGTGTAAATCAAATGTTACAAACCCCCAAAAATCCATTTTAATTCCAGGTTGTAAGGCAACAAAATAGGAAAAATGCAAAGGGGGGTGAATACTTTCGCAAGCCATTGTATGTTCCTGTATTGATTTGATTGATTGTATTGTTCTCATATGCATATCTAATCTAATTTAATTTAATTGAGAAGCATGAAATCTCTTGGAGGAAGAAATTGGTCTAAACCAGAGGAATCGTTTTGAGAATCACTGCCTTGCCAAGCTTTTATGCAAAGAAGATATCTATAGCAAACAAGACTGTCATCAAGTACAAACACACACACACACACACACACACACACACACACACACACACACACACACACACACACACACACAGGAATCAATCTCTCACACACACAGGCCCGCCTCTCTAACCTCTAGGCTATCTGCCTACCCACTAGAGAAGTGAAAGAGTGAAAGTTATATTGTAACACTATTCAAATATCTCATGTTTCAACATGCACATTTCCATCAGAAATTGTCTTCTTGGCTAAATAACTTATTTATCCTGCCAACACAGTTTTTCTGTGTCTTTTTCAAAGCCAGTTTTGCCATGTGAGGATGATGGTGCCAAATGGTACCCTGTCCTATGCAAAGTACACTACTTTTGACCAGAGCCCTATGTGTCCTGGTCAAAAGTTGTGCACTATATAGGGAATAGGGTGTCATTTGTGACTCAAACAGTGTGTAGCCTAAAGTATGGTGGTTGTATTTAACCCTGCCTTGTCTTGATCCTTTTAGCACACTCTGTCTGTCTGTCTGTCTGGCTGGCTGGCTGTCTGCCAACCAACTGAAACAGAACAGAAACCAAATCTAGGGTTCTGGAGTGTAATCCTTTAGCCGCCTTCAAATTGACACAGTTACGAAATAAATGCAAATGCCGTTCAACCGTTAATAAAACCGCTGATAGGGGCGACAGGGGTCAGGGTTGAAGCAGTGTTTTCCTAAAGGAAATGTGGGCCCTGGTCAAAAGTAGTGCACTATATTGGGAAAAGAGGGACATTTAGGACTAGCCTACATAATCTGTATGTTATGAGAGTATGCAGCCGCACCCATTAATCACTGTACAGTAGTAGTTATAGTTCATATGGCCTGGGGTGGTACTGCTCAACACTGCAGTAGGAGATATAGTTCATATGGCCACTGCAGTAGGATTAAAATCTATACATCCTCAGATAAACCTGCTGCCTGTCTTGTGGCTGTAAACCCCACACATCACATAGCACCTGTTTACAGTTGAAGTTGGAAGTTTACATACACTTAGGTTAGAGTCATTAAAACTTATTTTTCAACCACTCCACACATTTGTTGTTAGCAAACTATAGTTTTGGCAAGTCGGTTAGGACATCAACTTTGTGCATAACACAAGTAATTTTTCCAACAATTGTTTACAGACAGATTATTTCACTTATAATTCACCGTATCACAATTCCAATGGGTCAGAAGTTTTCATACACTAAGTTGACTGTGCCTTTAAATAGCTTGGAAAATTCCAGAAAATGATGTCATGGCTTTAGAAGCTTCTGATAGGCTAATTTACATAATTTGAGTCAATTGGAAGTGTACCTGTGGATGTATTTCAAGGCCTACTTTCAAACTCAATGCCTCTTTGCTTGACATCATGGGAAAATCAAAAGAAATCAGACAAGACCTCAGATAAAATATTGTAGACCTCCACAAGTCTGGTTCATCCTTGGGAGCAATTTCCAAACGCCTGAAGGTACTGCGTTCATCTGTACAAACAATAGTATGCAAGTATAAACACCATGGGACCACACAGCCATCATTCCGCTCAGGAAGGAGATGCGTTCTGTCTCCTAGAGATGAACGTACTTTGGTGCGAAAAGTGCAAATCAATCTCAGAACAGCAGCAAAGGACCTTGTGAAGATGCTGGAGGAAACAGGTACAAAAGTATCTATATCCACAGTAAAACGAGTCCTATATCGACATAACCTGAAAGGCCGCTCAGCAAGGAAGAAGCCACTGCTCCAAAACCGCCATAAAAAACCCAGACTACGGTTTGCAACTGCACATGGGGACGAAGATCGTACTTTTTGGAGAAATGTCCTCTGGTCTGATGAAACAAATATAGAACTTAATGACCATCGTGATGTTTGGAGGAAAAAGGGGGTGATCCTAACTGACCTAAAACAGGGAATGTTTACTAGGATTAAATGTCAGGAATTGTGAAAAACTGAGTTTAAATGTATTTGGCTAAGGTGTATGTAAACTTCTGACTTCATCTGTATCTAACAGAACACACACACACACACACACACACACACACACACACACACACACACATACACACACCTGTTTAAGCATGACCATTACAGTGTCTAAGTGGGTGCTGGTTTTAGAATGAAGAATGTTTAAACAGTAAACCCAGAAGGATTATGATAGCAGTCTAACCAAGAGGGGGGTGGGGGGATAGGCTGAGACTGGCAACTATGTGGATAATGGACTGCAGACTGTCTGTGTGTGTGTGTGTGTGTGTGTGTGTGTGTCTGTCACTATTCTACAATGTGAGAGGATTGAGAGAGAGACAGCATCACTTTCAATGTCTTCAGCCCAAACAGAAGGCAAACCGCCCTCCTTCTGAAACAAAACAACACGCACACACACACACACACACACACACACACACACACACACACACACACACACACACACGTCTGTGTTTACTAAAACAGTCATGACCTATCTGTGCTGTTTAGTAAACTCAGAAAGGATGCAAGGCCTGAAGACTTGTCTCTCTCATCCTGTATTGTAGTTAGGAGAGGACACACACCCTTCCAATCCACTGTTGTGTGTAAACACACACACACACACACACACACACTCCACACACACTCCTGACAGACCCACAGGACATGAGGGGGATTGCGTAAATATTATTGTAAATATCAAATGTCTTTGTCATTGCATTCATACTACTTCTCTCTCTCCTTCGTTCTCTCTCTCTCCTTCGTTCTCTCTCTCCTTCGTTCTCTCTCTCCTTCTCTCTCTCTCGCTCTCTCTCTTTCGTTCTCTCTCTCTCCTTCGTTCTCTCTCTCTCCTTCGTTCTCTCTCTCTCCTTCTCTCTCTCTCTCTTTCGTTCTCTCTCTCTCCTTTGTTCTCTCTCTCCTTCGTTCTCTCTCTCCTTCGTTCTCTCTCTCTCTCCTTCATTCTCTCTCTCTCCTTCGTTCTCTCTCTCTCTCTCCTTCGTTCTCTCTCTCCTTCGTTCTCTCTCTCTCTCTCTCCTTCGTTCTCTCTCTGCTTCGTTCTCTCTCCCTCTCTCTGCTTCGTTCTCTCTCTCTCTCTCCTTCATTCTCTCTCTCCTTCGTTCTCTCTCTCTCTCCTTCGTTCTCTCTCTCTCTCTCCTTCGTTCTCTCTCCTTCATTCTCTCTCTCTCTCTCTCCTTCGTTCTCTCTCTCTCCTTCGTTCTCTCTCCTTCGTTCTCTCTCCTTCGTTCTCTCTCTCTCCATTTTCTTCTTTTTTCTTTTGATTGATCAATTGTGAGCAATGTATTGACAGCATCATTCAGCTTTTGTAAATCAGATGATTAGCCATAACTACCTGTAGGTAAGATAATATACGCAACAGGATTCTGAGTGTCAATCATAAATACTATTGAAATAGAAACACACTTCCATCCAGACAATGACTGGAATATAGAATTACTAAAACATAAACAAAAGTTGTTCTTCATCAAAACAGACATGCTATTTTCTTATTCACAGCTTTTGCTATAAAGGTCAGACCCATATGCTATCCAGCTTATGTTTTCTGGTAAAAAACGAAGGAGTTCAGAGCCATGTTCCCATTCCGGCTCCATTTTTGGATCACTATAGACAAGTTTTTGAGCCGTTTCCGCTCTACTTCCTGAACTCCTCCCGTCGATGCAATCCACTTCCGTTCTGCCGGGCTGGGTTTGTTTTGCTAGCTAGCTCCGTTGTGCCGACAAAGCACTGATATCGCAGTGACAAAGAGGATATAAAAATTACAATTACAACATGAAGAAAAGTGGTTCGGGAACGACGTGTGCGGTAGTTGGTTGCAAAAACTCGAAAGCACCTGAACGAGTGGTTAGATAGAGAGTGCTACGACCACAAACCAGCTACGAAGAGGCAATGTCCATGCGCTCCATTGTTTACATTTTTTCGCAAGCCTGATACCGACTCGGAATCAAGGACCTGGCTGAAGGCATTGAATCTAAAGAAACAACCCCTCAACGTTTTTGTTTGTTCCTATCACTTTGTTGACCAAAAACCTACCAAGGATAATCCTTTCCCAGAGTTGTGGTTGGGATACAATCGCCCTCCCCAGCCAAAGAGGCGTCAACTCACCCAGCGGACCACTGCCTCCCCCCAGATAAAGAAACGCAGACTTGAATCTGAGGGTAAGTTCAGCAACTTTAGCTATGAAGCTGACAATACTGTTAATTATGAAGAAGTTGTCATACATTAACATTGCTACCGGTATTTTGCTAAGGCAGTTGATTGTTTTGGAGATGGGACAAACAATGCCCACGATAGCTACATCATTAATTGTGTGTGTGTGTGTGTGTGTGTGTGTGTGTGTGTGTGTGTGTGTGTGCCTGCCTGCGTGTGCCTTAGTCTACATCATAAATACAATGCAAGGTGGCAGGCTGTTGTGATGATGATTGTGTGTGTGCGTGTGAGTGCAATGTTGTAGTACACATTTTTCCATTGTGATGTTTGTAGTGAGAGGACTCTATGCCTGCATTAATTTTGCTCCATCCATGTTTTCTCTTCCCCTTTTTAGATGCTCCAGAAACCTGTCAGCCTGTCTGTGAGGCCGAGCCTGCTACACCAAAATTTCGAGATGCCCAGACCCAATGGGAGGATCCGTCACATATTGATCACATTTACTGTTCAACAACACAGTCTGTTAAAGTAGACAAGGCCACACAGTGCGAGGCAGAAATGGGTCCTACTGTGACCAGCACCACGGTCATTGATGATGCTAGGTCCCGGCTGTATACAGGAGTGCTTATGGTTCAATTCTTCACCCTGGTGACGGTGTTGTTGCCTTTCAGTAAGCCATCAATTACCCTTCCTGTTGTTGACCAAATACTTATGACGTTGATGAAACTAAAACTAAACCTAATATTAGGAGATATTGCTCACCGCTTCAATGTGTCTACATCCATGGCAAGCATTGTGATTAGTCACTGGATTGACGTGATGGGTGAACAGTTCAAAGTCCTGATCCCCTGGCTTCCAAGAGAGACCATTCGTGCCACCATGCCCTTGTCGTTTCAGAGGAACTACCCTCGAACCACCTGCATCATTGACTGTGCCGAAAGTGCCATGCAGAGAGCCACAAACCACGACTCAAGGAGTGACACTTTCAGCCAGTATAAATCACCAACACTGTGAAATATCTCGTCGCTGTGGCCCCTAATGGGCTAATCATGTTTATATCTGATGCCTATGCTGGCAGAAGCAGCGATAAGTTTATCACCATGGACAGTGGGTTCCTAGACTATCTGAGGGCTGGTGATGAGGTCATGGCGGACCGTGGGTTCACCATTCGAGTCTTGCTTGATGAGAGAAGGGTCAGTTTGAACATCCCTGCTTTCACCTACAGGCGCAATCAGTTGACCAATGAGGAGACGACACGCACCAGGCGAGTAGCCAATGTCCGCATACATGTGGAAAGAGCAATCCAGAGACTGAAGGTGTTTAAGATTTTATCCCAGAATGTTCCCATCAGCATGGCACCGAAACTGGACAACATCTTAACCATCTGTGCTGGCCTAGTTAACCTGAAGAATCCACTGATCAGTGAGGTTTAGAATCTTGCCCTGTGTCCCTGTCTACCACCACCCAGCCATGTTGTTCATTAAATACAGATAAACACAACAAATACTGCGTGCATTGTATTTTTTTATATTATATATGAATATTTTCATAGTGATGTAATTGTGTGGGCTGCTTTGTATTTTACTTTTTAATACCTGTTAAGATTAAACACGCAATCTTTCTTGTTGAAGCCATTTGTTTAGTTTCCTCAAAACAATTAATTAATCCAGTGTTATTTATGTACAGTATGAGCTTACTATGAATTATGAACTGTGTTAAAATAAATTGTAGCACTCTAAAGATTGAAATTACATCAAACTTTATTTTCACTCAAACAGTAGGCACACTGATATATTGCACAGCATAAAGAGATCATGTAAACAATGGACATCTGTTGGCTCCTGTGGGCATGACCTAAATAAGGCAGTTTATTTTGGTTTTAAAATGCTGAGATATTTACTGCAGAACTGTAACCTTCCCTCAACAAAATCATCAACAATTTTCGGGAGCATGTGGGCAAAGTAGAATGTGCGCAGCCTTATGATATGCCCCTGGACAAAGCCTTGGTCGTAGGGTACTTCGATTTCTAGGTGCTCAGTTTTGTTCCAGATCACCAACTTGGAGTGCTGAAGCCCTGTGCAGTGCATCCCAATTTGTACCTGCATGTAGTAGCCTTTTGGACCATTGCAGGCAAGCTTGTTCCCAAGCTAGCGTCGACATCGCTGTGTTTACACCGGCAGACGTTGTGCAAACAACTTCCGGCGGAAATGAAATGCATTTGTGTAGAGTTATGGCGCCACCCGGGATACAGCGCGTAAACTTGTGTATACTCCAAGTCAGAGATTCCCGAAAAATCCCAACAGACAAATCCCAATATTCAATATCCCGATTCCCACATGAAAAACAAAACAATCATCCTCTATATCTGCTGTCCATCTTCTGTCCTGGGCTTCAGACTGCTGTGAATGATCTGACCCACCGTTCTCTCTCCCTGGACTTCAGACTGCTGTGAATGATCTGACCCACCGTTCTCTCTCCCTGGAAAATACAGTTTAAAGACAACAAACACACTGTGTGTGTGTGTGTGTGTGTGTGTGTGTGTGAATCACTCTTATTTCTCACTAAAATGTTGGGCTAAATCAGGGTCACACAGTGTGTTTTGGTAGTCTTAAACAAATCTACTTTGAAACAAAAGTATACACCTCACACATATGGTTATGGGCTTTATAAAAAAAAGACACCTGTACCATGTCAGCTATAGAGTTGAAATGTATTACATTTTGAGTTTGCATCCCAATATTACACTTTATATATATCACAGAAGACTGAACTATAACAAAACCATTTGACATAGAAACACCAGATTTTCGGTGTTTATAAAAAACATAGTGTTGATTAATTATGAAATTATGAAACACATGAATAACTCCACCCATGAGGCCACTAGGCCATTTGACTGCAGGAAAGGGCTACTGCCTGTGGCATGTCATTAGTAAAAATAGAAATGAGTTGTGGGCCAAGAGAGCTGCCCTGCGGTACACCACACTTTACATGTTTAACATTAGAGAAGCTTCCTTTGAAGAAAACCCTCTGTGTTTTATTAGATAGATACACTATATATACAACAGTATGTGGACACCCCTTCAAATGACTGGATTCGGCTATTACAGCCACACCCGTTACTGACAGTTGAATCAAATCGAGCACACAGCCATGCAATCTCCTTAGACACACATTGGCAGTAGAATGGCCTTACTGAAGAGCTCAGTGACTTTCAACGTGGCACCGTCCTAGGATGCCAACTTTCCAACAAGTCAGTTTGTCAAATTTCTGCCCTTCTAGAGCTTCCCCGGTTAACTGTAAGTGCTGTTATTGGAAAGTAGAAACGTCTAGGAGCCGTAAAGTGGTAGGCCGAACATGCTCACAGAACGGGACCGCTGAAGCGAGTAGCCACGCAAAAATCGTCTGTCCTCAGTAGCAACACTCACTACCGAGTTCCAAACTGGCTCTGGAAGCAACATCAGGACAATAACTGTTCATTGGGAGCTTCATGAAATGGCTTTCCATGGCCGAGTAGCTGCAAACAAGCCTAAGATTACCATGCGCAATGTCAATAGTCCAGGTAGCCATAATTAACTGTTCAGGAGTCTTATGGCTTGGGGGTAGAAGCTGTTAAGAAGCCTTTTGGACCTAGACTTGGTGCTCTGGTACCGCTTGCCATGCGGTAGCAGAGAGAACAGTCTATGACTAGGGTGGCTGGAGTCTTTGATAATTTTTAGGGCCTTCCTCTGAAACCGCCTGGTATAGAGGTCCTGGATGGCAGGAAGCTTGACCCCAGTGATGTACTGGGCCGTACACACTACCCTCTGTAGTGCCTTGCGGTCGGAGGCCGAGCAGTTGCCATACCTGGCGGTGATGCAACCAGTCGGGATGATCTCGATGGTGCAGCTGTAGAACTTTTTGAGGATCTGAGGACCCATGCCAAATCTTTTCAGTCTCCTGAGGGGGAATAGGCTTTGTCGTGCCCTCTTCACGACTGTCTTGGTGTGTTTGGACCATGATAGTTTGTTGGTGATGTGGACACCAAGGAACTTGAAGCTCTCAACCTGTTCCACTACAGCCCCATTGATGAGAATGGGGGCGTGCTCAGTCCTCTTTTTTTTCCTGTAGTCCACAATCATCTCCTTTGTCTTGATCACGTTGAGGGAGAAGTTGTTATCCTGGCACCACACAGCCAGGTCTCTGACCTCCTCCCTATAGGCTGTCTCATTGTTGTCGGTGATCAGGCCTACCACTGTTTTGTCGTCGGCAAACATAATGGTGTTGGAAACTTGCCTGGCCATGCAGTCATGGGTGAACAGTGAGTACAGGAGGGGACTGAGCACGCACCCCTGAGGGGCCCCCGAGTTGAGGATCAGCGTGGCAGATGTGTAGTTACCTACCCTTACCACCTGGGGGCGGCCCATCAGGAAGTCCAGGATCCAGTTGCAGAATGAGGTGTTTAGTCCCAGGGTCCTTAGCGTAGTGATGAGCTTTGAGGGCACTATGGTGTTGAACGCTGAGCTGTAGTCAATGAATAGCATTCTCACGTAGGTGTTCCTCCTTGGTCAGCACATGCTCGGAGTACACGTCCTGGTAATCCGTCTGGCCCTGCGGCCTTGTGAATGTTGACCTGCTTAAAAGTCTTACTCACATCGGCTACGGAGAGTGTGATCACATAGTCATTCGGAACAGCTGATGCTCTCATGCATGCTTCAGTGTTGCTTGCCTCGAAGCGAGCATAGAAGTGATTTAGCTCGTCTGGTAGGCTTGTGTCACTGGGCAGCTCGCAGCTGTGCTTCCCTTTGTAGTCTGTAATAGTTTTCAAGCCCTGCCACATCCGACAAACGTCGGAACCGGTGTAGTACGATTCAATCTTAGTCCTGTATTGACTCTTTGCCTGTTTGATGGTTCGTCGGAGAGCATGGCAGGATTTCTTATAAGCATCCGGGTTAGAGTCCCGCTCCTTGAAAGCGGCAGCTCTACCCTTTAGCTCAGTGCGGATGTTGCCTGTAATCCATGGCTTCTGGTTGGGGTATGTACGTACGGTCACTGTGGGTATGACGTCAATTGATGAAGCCAGTGACTGATGTGGTGTACTTCCTCAATGCTATCGGAAGAATCCCGGAACATATTCCAGTCCGTGCTAGAAAAACAGTCCTGTAGTTTAGCATCTCCGTCATCTGACCACTTCCTTATAAACCGAGTCACTGGTGCTTCCTGCTTTAGTTTTTGCTTATAAGCAGGAATCAGGAGGATAAAGTTATGGTCAGATTTGCCAAATGGAGGGCGAGGGAGAGCTTTGTACGCATCTCTGTGTGTGGAGTAAAGGTGGTCTAGAGTTCTTTTTCCTCTGGTTGCATATTTAACATGCTGGTAGAAATTAGGTAGAACGCATTTAAGTTCCCTGCATTAAAGTCCCCTGCCACTAGGAGCGCTTTCCTGTTTACTTATGGCCTTATATAGCTCATTGAGTGCAATTTTAGTGCCAGCATCGGTTTGTGGTGGTAAATAGACAGCTACGAAAAATATAGATGAAAACTCTCTTGGTAAATAGTGTGGTCTACAGCTTATCATGAGATACTCTACCTCAGGCGAGCAAAACCTCAAGACTTCCTTAGTATTAGATTTTGTGCACCAGCTGTTGTTTACAAATATACACAGACCGCCACCCCTTGTCTTACCGGAGTCAGCCGTTGTATCCTGCCGATGTAGTGTATATCCCGCCAGCTGTATGTTATCCATGTCGTCGTTCAGCCACTACTCGGTGAAACATAAGATATTACAGTTTTTAATGTCCCGTTGGTAGGATAACCGTAATCTTAGGTCATCCAATTTATTCTCAAATGATTGAACGTTGGCTAATAGGATTGATGGAAGAGGCAGTTTACTCGCTTGCCGTCGGATCCTTACAAGGCACTTCGACCTACGTCCATGATATCTCAGTCTCTTTCTCATGCAAATGACGGGAATTTGGGCCTTGTCGAGTGTCTGTAGGATATCCTTTGCGTCCGACTCGTTGAATAAAAAATCTTCGTCCAATACGAGGTGAGTAATCGCTGTCCTGATATACAGAAGCTATTTTTGGTCATAAGAGACGGTAGCAGAAACATTATGTACAGAATAATCTACAAATAACGCGAAAAAACACACATCATAGTACAATTGGTTAGAGGGCTGTAAAATGGCAGCCATCTTCTCCAGCACCATTAATTCATTCATGGAAGACTTGAGGGATGCAGGGAAACCTTACATCAATCTCAAGGGAGAACAAAAACAAGAGAAAAGAGCATTGAAAGAATGAGATTAACTTTCCATGATCTCTCTCCCTCTCTGCTCTGATAGGCATGAGCCTACAACTCTCATCTCTCCAGCCTTGCACTTGATCATTTCTTTCCTTATAGAATCACGCGAAGGGTTCTGAAGGAACTGCAGCACCCCTGATAAATTGAAATACATTTGCCAAAGTTATAGAATTACTGCTGTCTGTTCAGAATGAAATTAAATCATTCAGAGTAGCCAACTACACCATGAATCTAGCCACAGAGGATCAATAGATTTAAAAAAAATAATAGCCTAGTGTGGATTGTAGCCCAATAACAAGGAATAGCCTATAGTCGGAAAGCGCAGCAAATCTGTCAGTGAAAACATTTCATGCAGACAAAACAGGCCTTTCGCAATATTTCAAATCCAATCAAGGGAAAACACAGCTTGGAAAGCAAATGGCTCCTGCCGAAAAGAGAAGACTATGCTGTAGGCTACCAAAGTATTTGATCAACTTCCAAATATTGTTTAACAAAGTAAAACAAGAGAGATAGGCTTTTGGCACGAGCGCATCAGCCATCACCAGTGAATGAGCTGCGCATTATTGGGTGAGTCAGTGGAACTGGAAAGCATTTTTAGGAATATAATTTTCTCCTCATATTGTAGCCTACAATATGTCTCCACACACCTAGGCCTAGGATATTGATGAATTCAAGACAAGGTCGTTTTTATTGATCTCAGATTCTCAGTTTGTCAGTGTCAAAGTACCCTGCCATTTCGATAATTTGTGTGGTATTAAAAAATATTCAGCCAAAGTAGAATTGCATGACATTTGTTTATAAAAGGCCAAATTTTTCCTGGGCCCTAGGCTACTAAAATGTTCCCCCATGTGTGCAACTTCTGTAAGTGCCTCTACTCTACTGCTCTATGACACTACGCAAATGCAACGATATGCATGCAATGCTTTCTTATAAATGTGATTTTTTTTCTCATGCGTTCCGGTACCTCAGAGCTCCCCAGGTCACCCCCGTCTCATGCTCACTTTTTGTTCCGGCACCTCCCGATTTACAAATTAAGCACTGGGTGAGCCTATTTTAAAATGTGAGATACCGGCTAATGGGTGCGTGCAGAGTTTGCCTGACCACTTCATTTTATAGAGAAGATATCAAATAATGGTGTATTATGTATATATATTTTAAAAAATGTTACATGTCACATATGTGGTTCTTCGTCTGTAAAGCTCAACTATGGGCAAAGAACATGCTATATAACTAAGTCAAGAACATTTATTTCCAGTGCTGTTTGTTGTAGTTAATATGATGCCACGTGTACTTCACCTAGAAATCAGTCAATTTTGTTATTTTTACTTTAGTTTATAAATATTTTCTTAACTCTATTTTCTTAATTGCATTGTTGGTTAAGGGCTTGTAAGTAAGAATTTCACTATGAAGTCTACACCTGTTGTATTAGAAGCATGTGACAAATAACATTTGATTTTATTTGATTTCTTTCTGTGTGTGTGTCCATTTAAAATATAATCAAGGTTGTTGGTCACATACACAGATTTGCAAAAATTATCGCAGGTGCAGCGAAATACTTATGTTTCTAAATCCAACAGTCAGTAATATTATGTTTCTAACTCCAACAGTCAGTAATATTATGATTCTAGCTCCAACAGTCAGTAATATTAGTTTCTAGCTCCAACAGTCAGGAATATTATGTTGCTAACTCCAAAAGTCAGTACAATTGTTTCTAACTCCAACAGTCTGTAATATTATGTTTCTAACGCCAACAGTCAATAATATTTGTTTCTAGCTCCAACAGTCAGTAATATTATGTATCTAACTCCAACAGTCAGTTAAATTATGTTTCTAGCTCCAACAGTCTGTAATATTATGTTTCCAACTCCAACAGTCAATCATTTTATGTTTCTAGCTCCAACAGTCAGTAATAGTATGTTTCTAGCTCCAACAGTCAGTAATATTATGTTTCTAACTCCAACAGAGCAGTAAAATTATGTTTCTAGCTCCAACAGTCAATAATATTATGTTTATAGCTCCAACAGTCAGTAATATTATGTTTCTAGCTCCAACAGTCAGTAAAATTATGTTTCTAGCTCCAACAGTCAGTAATATTTGTTTCTAGCTCCAACAGTCAGGAATATTATGTTGCTAACTCCAAAAGTCAGTAATATTATGTTTCTAGCTCCAACAGTCAGTAATATTAGTTTCTAGCTCCAACAGTCAGGAATATTATGTTGCTAACTCCAAAAGTCAGTACAATTGTTTCTAACTCCAACAGTCTGTAATATTATGTTTCTAACTCCAACAGTCAGTAATATTTGTTTCTAGCTCCAACAGTCAGTAATATTATGTATCTAACTCCAACAGTCAGTTAAATTATGTTTCTAGCTCCAACAGTCTGTAATATTATGTTTCTAGCTCCAAAAGTCAATCATTTTATGTTTCTAGCTCCAACAGTCAGTAATAGTATGTTTCTAGCTCCAACAGTCAGTAATATTATGTTTCTAACTCCAACAGAGCAGTAAAATTATGTTTCTAGCTCCAACAGTCAATAATATTATGTTTATAGCTCCAACAGTCAGTAATATTATGTTTCTAGCTCCAACAGTCAGTAAAATTATGTTTCTAGCTCCAACAGTCAGTAATATTTGTTTCTAGCTCCAACAGTCAGGAATATTATGTTGCTAACTCCAAAAGTCAGTACAATTGTTTCTAACTCCAACAGTCAGTAATATTATGTTTCTAGCTCAAACAGTCTGTAATATTATGTTTCTAACTCCAACAGTCAGTAATATTATGTTTCTAGCTCCTAAAGTCAGTAATATGATGTTTCTAAATCCAACAGTCAGTAATATTTGTTTCTAGCTCCAACAGTCAGGAATATTATGTTTCAAACTCCAACAGTCAGTAATATTATGTTTCTAGCTCCAACAGTCAGTAATAATATGTTTCTAGCTCCAACAGTCAGTAATAATATGTTTCTAGCTCCAACAGTCAGTAATATTATGTTTCTAACTCCAACAGTCTGTAATATTATGTTTCCAACTCCAACAGTCAGTAATAATATGTTTCTAGCTCCAACAGTCAGTAATATTATGTTTCTAACTCCAACAGTCTTTAATATTATGTTTCCAACTCCAACAGTCAGTAATATTATGTTTCTAACTCCAACAGTCAGTAATATTATGTTTCTAGCTCCAACAGTCAGTAATATTATGTTTCTAGCTCCAACAGTCAGTAATAATATGTTTCTAGCTCCAACAGTCAGTAATATTATGTTTCTAACTTCAACAGTCTGTAATATTATATTTCTAGCACCAACAGTCAGTAATATTATGTTTCTAACTCCAACAGTCAGTAATATTATGTTTCTAGCTCCAACAGTCAGTAATATTATGTTTCTAGCTCTAACAGTCACTAATATTATGTTTCTAACTCCAACAGTCAGTAATATTATGTTTCTAGCTCCAACAGTCAGTAATATTATGTTTCTAGCTCCAACAGTCAGTAATATTATGTTTCTAGCTCCAACAGTCAGTAATAATATGTTTCTAGCTCCAACAGTCAGTAATATTATGTTTCTAACTTCAACAGTCTGTAATATTATATTTCTAGCTCCAACAGTCAGTAATATTATGTTTCTAACTCCAACAGTCAGTAATATTATGTTTCTAACTCCAACAGTCAGTATTATTATGTTTCTAGCTCCAACAGTCAGTAATATTATGTTTCTAACTTCAACAGTCTGTAATATTATATTTCTAGCACCAACAGTCAGTTATATTATGTTTCTAACTCCAACAGTCAGTAATATTATGTTTCTAGCTCCAACAGTCAGTAATATTATGTTTCTAGCTCTAACAGTCACTAATATTATGTTTCTAACTCCAACAGTCAGTAATATTATGTTTCTAGCTCCAACAGTCAGTAATATTATGTTTCTAGCTCCAAAAGTCAGTAATATTATGTTTCTAGCTCCAACAGTCAGTAATAATATGTTTCTAGCTCCAACAGTCAGTAATATTATGTTTCTAACTTCAACAGTCTGTAATATTATATTTCTAGCTCCAACAGTCAGTAATATTATGTTTCTAACTCCAACAGTCAGTAATATTATGTTTCTAACTCCAACAGTCAGTATTATTATGTTTCTAACTCCAACAATCAGTAATATTATGTTTCTATTTCCAACAGTTAGTAATATTATGTTTCTAGCTCCAACAGTCAGTAATAATATGTTTCTAACTCCAACAGTCAGTAATATTATGTTTCTAGCTCCAACAGTCAGTAATAATATGTTTCTAGCTCCAACAGTCAGTAATATTTGTTTCTAGCTCCAACAGTCAGGAATATTATGTTGCTAACTCCAACAGTCAGTAATATTATGTTTCTAGCTCCAACAGTCAGTAATATTAGTTTCTAGCTCCAACAGTCAGGAATATTATGTTGCTAACTCCAAAGGTCAGTACAATTGTTTCTAACTCCAACAGTCTGTAATATTATGTTTCTAACTCCAACAGTCAGTAATATTTGTTTCTAGCTCCAACAGTCAGTAATATTATGTTTCTAACTCCAACAGTCAGTAATATTATGTTTCTAGCTCCAACAGTCAGTAATATTTGTTTCTAGCTCCAACAGTCAGGAATATTATGTTGCTAACTCCAAAAGTCAGTAATATTATGTTTCTAGCTCCAACAGTCAGTAATATTAGTTTCTAGCTCCAACAGTCAGGAATATTATGTTGCTAACTCCAAAAGTCAGTACAATTGTTTCTAACTCCAACAGTCTGTAATATTATGTTTCTAACTCCAACAGTCAGTAATATTTGTTTCTAGCTCCAACAGTCAGTAATATTATGTATCTAACTCCAACAGTCAGTTAAATTATGTTTCTAGCTCCAACAGTCTGTAATATTATGTTTCTAGCTCCAACAGTCAATCATTTTATGTTTCTAGCTCCAACAGTCAGTAATAGTATGTTTCTAGCTCCAACAGTCAGTAATATTATGTTTCTAACTCCAACAGAGCAGTAAAATTATGTTTCTAGCTCCAACAGTCAATAATATTATGTTTATAGCTCCAACAGTCAGTAATATTATGTTTCTAGCTCCAACAGTCAGTAAAATTATGTTTCTAGCTCCAACAGTCAGTAATATTTGTTTCTAGCTCCAACAGTCAGGAATATTATGTTGCTAACTCCAAAAGTCAGTACAATTGTTTCTAACTCCAACAGTCAGTAATATTATGTTTCTAGCTCCAACAGTCAGTAATATTATGTTTCTAGCTCAAACAGTCTGTAATATTATGTTTCTAACTCCAACAGTCAGTAATATTATGTTTCTAGCTCCTAAAGTCAGTAATATGATGTTTCTAAATCCAACAGTCAGTAATATTTGTTTCTAGCTCCAACAGTCAGGAATATTATGTTTCAAACTCCAACAGTCCGTAATATTTTGTTTCTAGCTCCAACAGTCTGTAATATTATGTTTCTAGCTCCAACAGTCAGTAATATTATGTTTCTAACTCCAACAGTCAGTAATATTATGTTTCTAGCTCCAACAGTCAGTAATAATATGTTTCTAGCTCCAACAGTCAGTAATATTATGTTTCTAACTCCAACAGTCTGTAATATTATGTTTCCATTTCCAACAGTCAGTAATAATATGTTTCTAGCTCCAACAGTCAGTAATATTATGTTTCTAACTCCAACAGTCTGTAATATTATGTTTCCAACTCCAACAGTCAGTAATATTATGTTTCTAACTCCAACAGTCAGTAATATTATGTTTCTAGCTCCAACAGTCAGTAATATTATGTTTCTAGCTCCAACAGTCAGTAATATTATGTTTCTAGCTCCAACAGTCAGTAATAATATGTTTCTAGCTCCAACAGTCAGTAATATTATGTTTCTAACTTCAACAGTCTGTAATATTATATTTCTAGCAGCAACAGTCAGTAATATTATGTTTCTAACTCCAACAGTCAGTAATATTATGTTTCTAGCTCCAACAGTCAGTAATATTATGTTTCTAGCTCCAACAGTCAGTAATATTATGTTTCTAGCTCCAACAGTCAGTAAAATTATGTTTCTAGCTCCAACAGTCAGTAATATTTGTTTCTAGCTCCAACAGTCAGGAATATTATGTTGCTAACTCCAAAAGTCAATACAATTGTTTCTAACTCCAACAGTCAGTAATATTATGTTTCTAGCTCAAACAGTCTGTAATATTATGTTTCTAACTCCAACAGTCAGTAATATTATGTTTCTAGCTCCTAAAGTCAGTAATATGATGTTTCTAAATCCAACAGTCAGTAATATTTGTTTCTAGCTCCAACAGTCAGGAATATTATGTTTCAAACTCCAACAGTCAGTAATATTATGTTTCTAGCTCCAACAGTCAGTAATAATATGTTTCTAGCTCCAACAGTCAGTAATAATATGTTTCTAGCTCCAACAGTCAGTAATATTATGTTTCTAACTCCAACAGTCTGTAATATTATGTTTCCAACTCCAACAGTCAGTAATAATATGTTTCTAGCTCCAACAGTCAGTAATATTATGTTTCTAACTCCAACAGTCTGTAATATTATGTTTCCAACTCCAACAGTCAGTAATATTATGTTTCTAACTCCAACAGTCAGTAATATTATGTTTCTAGCTCCAACAGTCAGTAATATTATGTTTCTAGCTCCAACAGTCAGTAATATTATGTTTCTAGCTCCAACAGTCAGTAATAATATGTTTCTAGCTCCAACAGTCAGTAATATTATGTTTCTAACTTCAACAGTCTGTAATATTATATTTCTAGCACCAACAGTCAGTAATATTATGTTTCTAACTCCAACAGTCAGTAATATTATGTTTCTAGCTCCAACAGTCAGTAATATTATGTTTCTAGCTCTAACAGTCACTAATATTATGTTTCTAACTCCAACAGTCAGTAATATTATGTTTCTAGCTCCAACAGTCAGTAATATTATGTTTCTAGCTCCAACAGTCAGTAATATTATGTTTCTAGCTCCAACAGTCAGTAATAATATGTTTCTAGCTCCAACAGTCAGTAATATTATGTTTCTAACTTCAACAGTCTGTAATATTATATTTCTAGCTCCAACAGTCAGTAATATTATGTTTCTAACTCCAACAGTCAGTAATATTATGTTTCTAACTCCAACAGTCAGTATTATTATGTTTCTAACTCCAACAATCAGTAATATTATGTTTCTATTTCCAACAGTCAGAAATATTATGTTTCTAGCTCCAACAGTCAGTAATAATATGTTTCTAACTCCAACAGTCAGTAATATTATGTTTCTAGCTCCAACAGTCAGTAATAATATGTTTCTAGCTCCAACAGTCAGTAATATTTGTTTCTAGCTCCAACAGTCAGGAATATTATGTTGCTAACTCCAAAAGTCAGTAATATTATGTTTCTAGCTCCAACAGTCAGTAATATTAGTTTCTAGCTCCAACAGTCAGGAATATTATGTTGCTAACTCCAAAAGTCAGTACAATTGTTTCTAACTCCAACAGTCTGTAATATTATGTTTCTAACTCCAACAGTCAGTAATATTTGTTTCTAGCTCCAACAGTCAGTAATATTATGTTTCTAACTCCAACAGTCAGTAATATTATGTTTCTAGCTCCAACAGTCAGTAATATTTGTTTCTAGCTCCAACAGTCAGGAATATTATGTTGCTAACTCCAAAAGTCAGTAATATTATGTTTCTAGCTCCAACAGTCAGTAATATTAGTTTCTAGCTCCAACAGTCAGGAATATTATGTTGCTAACTCCAAAAGTCAGTACAATTGTTTCTAACTCCAACAGTCTGTAATATTATGTTTCTAACTCCAACAGTCAGTAATATTTGTTTCTAGCTCCAACAGTCAGTAATATTATGTATCTAACTCCAACAGTCAGTTAAATTATGTTTCTAGCTCCAACAGTCTGTAATATTATGTTTCTAGCTCCAACAGTCAATCATTTTATGTTTCTAGCTCCAACAGTCAGTAATAGTATGTTTCTAGCTCCAACAGTCAGTAATATTATGTTTCTAACTCCAACAGAGCAGTAAAATTATGTTTCTAGCTCCAACAGTCAATAATATTATGTTTATAGCTCCAACAGTCAGTAATATTATGTTTCTAGCTCCAACAGTCAGTGAAATTATGTTTCTAGCTCCAACAGTCAGTAATATTTGTTTCTAGCTCCAACAGTCAGGAATATTATGTTGCTAACTCCAAAAGTCAGTACAATTGTTTCTAACTCCAACAGTCAGTAATATTATGTTTCTAGCTCCAACAGTCAGTAATATTATGTTTCTAGCTCAAACAGTCTGTAATATTATGTTTCTAACTCCAACAGTCAGTAATATTATGTTTCTAACTCCAACAGTCAGTAATATTATGTTTCTAGCTCCAACAGTCAGTAATAATATGTTTCTAGCTCCAACAGTCAGTAATATTATGTTTCTAACTCCAACAGTCTGTAATATTATGTTTCCATTTCCAACAGTCAGTAATAATATGTTTCTAGCTCCAACAGTCAGTAATATTATGTTTCTAACTCCAACAGTCTGTAATATTATGTTTCCAACTCCAACAGTCAGTAATATTATGTTTCTAACTCCAACAGTCAGTAATATTATGTTTCTAGCTCCAACAGTCAGTAATATTATGTTTCTAGCTCCAACAGTCAGTAATATTATGTTTCTAGCTCCAACAGTCAGTAATAATATGTTTCTAGCTCCAACAGTCAGTAATATTATGTTTCTAACTTCAACAGTCTGTAATATTATATTTCTAGCAGCAACAGTCAGTAATATTATGTTTCTAACTCCAACAGTCAGTAATATTATGTTTCTAGCTCCAACAGTCAGTAATATTATGTTTCTAGCTCCAACAGTCAGTAATATTATGTTTCTAGCTCCAACAGTCAGTAAAATTATGTTTCTAGCTCCAACAGTCAGTAATATTTGTTTCTAGCTCCAACAGTCAGGAATATTATGTTGCTAACTCCAAAAGTCAGTACAATTGTTTCTAACTCCAACAGTCAGTAATATTATGTTTCTAGCTCAAACAGTCTGTAATATTATGTTTCTAACTCCAACAGTCAGTAATATTATGTTTCTAGCTCCTAAAGTCAGTAATATGATGTTTCTAAATCCAACAGTCAGTAATATTTGTTTCTAGCTCCAACAGTCAGGAATATTATGTTTCAAACTCCAACAGTCAGTAATATTATGTTTCTAGCTCCAACAGTCAGTAATAATATGTTTCTAGCTCCAACAGTCAGTAATAATATGTTTCTAGCTCCAACAGTCAGTAATATTATGTTTCTAACTCCAACAGTCTGTAATATTATGTTTCCAACTCCAACAGTCAGTAATAATATGTTTCTAGCTCCAACAGTCAGTAATATTATGTTTCTAACTCCAACAGTCTGTAATATTATGTTTCCAACTCCAACAGTCAGTAATATTATGTTTCTAACTCCAACAGTCAGTAATATTATGTTTCTAGCTCCAACAGTCAGTAATATTATGTTTCTAGCTCCAACAGTCAGTAATATTATGTTTCTAGCTCCAACAGTCAGTAATAATATGTTTCTAGCTCCAACAGTCAGTAATATTATGTTTCTAACTTCAACAGTCTGTAATATTATATTTCTAGCACCAACAGTCAGTAATATTATGTTTCTAACTCCAACAGTCAGTAATATTATGTTTCTAGCTCCAACAGTCAGTAATATTATGTTTCTAGCTCTAACAGTCACTAATATTATGTTTCTAACTCCAACAGTCAGTAATATTATGTTTCTAGCTCCAACAGTCAGTAATATTATGTTTCTAGCTCCAACAGTCAGTAATATTATGTTTCTAGCTCCAACAGTCAGTAATAATATGTTTCTAGCTCCAACAGTCAGTAATATTATGTTTCTAACTTCAACAGTCTGTAATATTATATTTCTAGCTCCAACAGTCAGTAATATTATGTTTCTAACTCCAACAGTCAGTAATATTATGTTTCTAACTCCAACAGTCAGTATTATTATGTTTCTAACTCCAACAATCAGTAATATTATGTTTCTATTTCCAACAGTCAGTAATATTATGTTTCTAGCTCCAACAGTCAGTAATAATATGTTTCTAACTCCAACAGTCAGTAATATTATGTTTCTAGCTCCAACAGTCAGTAATAATATGTTTCTAGCTCCAACAGTCAGTAATATTTGTTTCTAGCTCCAACAGTCAGGAATATTATGTTGCTAACTCCAAAAGTCAGTAATATTATGTTTCTAGCTCCAACAGTCAGTAATATTAGTTTCTAGCTCCAACAGTCAGGAATATTATGTTGCTAACTCCAAAAGTCAGTACAATTGTTTCTAACTCCAACAGTCTGTAATATTATGTTTCTAACTCCAACAGTCAGTAATATTTGTTTCTAGCTCCAACAGTCAGTAATATTATGTTTCTAACTCCAACAGTCAGTAATATTATGTTTCTAGCTCCAACAGTCAGTAATATTTGTTTCTAGCTCCAACAGTCAGGAATATTATGTTGCTAACTCCAAAAGTCAGTAATATTATGTTTCTAGCTCCAACAGTCAGTAATATTAGTTTCTAGCTCCAACAGTCAGGAATATTATGTTGCTAACTCCAAAAGTCAGTACAATTGTTTCTAACTCCAACAGTCTGTAATATTATGTTTCTAACTCCAACAGTCAGTAATATTTGTTTCTAGCTCCAACAGTCAGTAATATTATGTATCTAACTCCAACAGTCAGTTAAATTATGTTTCTAGCTCCAACAGTCTGTAATATTATGTTTCTAGCTCCAACAGTCAATCATTTTATGTTTCTAGCTCCAACAGTCAGTAATAGTATGTTTCTAGCTCCAACAGTCAGTAATATTATGTTTCTAACTCCAACAGAGCAGTAAAATTATGTTTCTAGCTCCAACAGTCAATAATATTATGTTTATAGCTCCAACAGTCAGTAATATTATGTTTCTAGCTCCAACAGTCAGTAAAATTATGTTTCTAGCTCCAACAGTCAGTAATATTTGTTTCTAGCTCCAACAGTCAGGAATATTATGTTGCTAACTCCAAAAGTCAGTACAATTGTTTCTAACTCCAACAGTCAGTAATATTATGTTTCTAGCTCCAACAGTCAGTAATATTATGTTTCTAGCTCAAACAGTCTGTAATATTATGTTTCTAACTCCAACAGTCAGTAATATTATGTTTCTAGCTCCTAAAGTCAGTAATATGATGTTTCTAAATCCAACAGTCAGTAATATTTGTTTCTAGCTCCAACAGTCAGGAATATTATGTTTCAAACTCCAACAGTCCGTAATATTTTGTTTCTAGCTCCAACAGTCTGTAATATTATGTTTCTAGCTCCAACAGTCAGTAATATTATGTTTCTAACTCCAACAGTCAGTAATATTATGTTTCTAGCTCCAACAGTCAGTAATAATATGTTTCTAGCTCCAACAGTCAGTAATATTATGTTTCTAACTCCAACAGTCTGTAATATTATGTTTCCAACTCCAACAGTCAGTAATAATATGTTTCTAGCTCCAACAGTCAGTAATATTATGTTTCTAACTCCAACAGTCTGTAATATTATGTTTCCAACTCCAACAGTCAGTAATATTATGTTTCTAACTCCAACAGTCAGTAATATTATGTTTCTAGCTCCAACAGTCAGTAATATTATGTTTCTAGCTCCAACAGTCAGTAATATTATGTTTCTAGCTCCAACAGTCAGTAATAATATGTTTCTAGCTCCAACAGTCAGTAATATTATGCTTCTAACTTCAACAGTCTGTAATATTATATTTCTAGCAGCAACAGTCAGTAATATTATGTTTCTAACTCCAACAGTCAGTAATATTATGTTTCTAGCTCCAACAGTCAGTAATATTATGTTTCTAGCTCCAACAGTCAGTAATATTATGTTTCTAGCTCTAACAGTCACTAATATTTTGTTTCTAACTCCAACAGTCAGTAATATTATGTTTCTAGCTCCAACAGTCAGTAATATTATGTTTCTAGCTCCAACAGTCAGTAATAATATGTTTCTAGCTCCAACAGTCAGTAATATTATGTTTCTAACTTCAACAGTCTGTAATATTATATTTCTAGCTCCAACAGTCAGTAATATTATGTTTCTAACTCCAACAGTCAGTAATATTATGTTTCTAGCTCCAACAGTCAGTAATATTATGTTTCTAGCTCCAACAGTCAGTAATATTATGTTTCTAGCTCTAACAGTCACTAATATTATGTTTCTAACTCCAACAGTCAGTAATATTATGTTTCTAACTCCAACAATCAGTAATATTATGTTTCTATTTCCAACAGTCAGTAATATTATGTTTCTAGCTCCAACAGTCAGTAATAATATGTTTCTAACTCCAACAGTCAGTAATATTATGTTTTTAGCTCCAACAGTCAGTAATAATATGTTTCTAGCTCCAACAGAGCAGTAATATTATGTTTCTAGCTCCAACAGTCAGTAATAATATGTTTCTAGCTCCAACAGTCAGTAATATTATGTTTCTAACTCCAACAGTCTGTAATATTATGTTTCCATTTCCAACAGTCAGTAATAATATGGTTCTAGCTCCAACAGTCAGTAATATTATGTTTCTAACTCCAACAGTCTGTAATATTATGTTTCCAACTCCAACAGTCAGTAATATTATGTTTCTAACTCCAACAGTCAGTAATATTATGTTTCTAGCTCCAACAGTCAGTAATATTATGTTTCTAACTCCAACAGTCTGTAATATTATGTTTCCATTTCCAACAGTCAGTAATAATATGTTTCTAGCTCCAACAGTCAGTAATATTATGTTTCTAACTCCAACAGTCTGTAATATTATGTTTCCAACTCCAACAGTCAGTAATATTATGTTTCTAACTCCAACAGTCAGTAATATTATGTTTCTAGCTCCAACAGTCAGTAATATTATGTTTCTAGCTCCAACAGTCAGTAATATTATGTTTCTAGCTCCAACAGTCAGTAATAATATGTTTCTAGCTCCAACAGTCAGTAATATTATGTTTCTAACTTCAACAGTCTGTAATATTATATTTCTAGCAGCAACAGTCAGTAATATTATGTTTCTAACTCCAACAGTCAGTAATATTATGTTTCTAGCTCCAACAGTCAGTAATATTATGTTTCTAGCTCCAACAGTCAGTAATATTATGTTTCTAGCTCCAACAGTCAGTAAAATTATGTTTCTAGCTACAACAGTCAGTAATATTTGTTTCTAGCTCCAACAGTCAGGAATATTATGTTGCTAACTCCAAAAGTCAGTACAATTGTTTCTAACTCCAACAGTCAGTAATATTATGTTTTTAGCTCAAACAGTCTGTAATATTATGTTTCTAACTCCAACAGTCAGTAATATTATGTTTCTAGCTCCTAAAGTCAGTAATATGATGTTTCTAAATCCAACAGTCAGTAATATTTGTTTCTAGCTCCAACAGTCAGGAATATTATGTTTCAAACTCCAACAGTCAGTAATATTATGTTTCTAGCTCCAACAGTCAGTAATAATATGTTTCTAGCTCCAACAGTCAGTAATAATATGTTTCTAGCTCCAACAGTCAGTAATATTATGTTTCTAACTCCAACAGTCTGTAATATTATGTTTCCAACTCCAACAGTCAGTAATAATATGTTTCTAGCTCCAACAGTCAGTAATATTATGTTTCTAACTCCAACAGTCTGTAATATTATGTTTCCAACTCCAACAGTCAGTAATATTATGTTTCTAACTCCAACAGTCAGTAATATTATGTTTCTAGCTCCAACAGTCAGTAATATTATGTTTCTAGCTCCAACAGTCAGTAATATTATGTTTCTAGCTCCAACAGTCAGTAATAATATGTTTCTAGCTCCAACAGTCAGTAATATTATGTTTCTAACTTCAACAGTCTGTAATATTATATTTCTAGCACCAACAGTCAGTAATATTATGTTTCTAACTCCAACAGTCAGTAATATTATGTTTCTAGCTCCAACAGTCAGTAATATTATGTTTCTAGCTCTAACAGTCACTAATATTATGTTTCTAACTCCAACAGTCAGTAATATTATGTTTCTAGCTCCAACAGTCAGTAATATTATGTTTCTAGCTCCAACAGTCAGTAATATTATGTTTCTAGCTCCAACAGTCAGTAATAATATGTTTCTAGCTCCAACAGTCAGTAATATTATGTTTCTAACTTCAACAGTCTGTAATATTATATTTCTAGCTCCAACAGTCAGTAATATTATGTTTCTAACTCCAACAGTCAGTAATATTATGTTTCTAACTCCAACAGTCAGTATTATTATGTTTCTAACTCCAACAATCAGTAATATTATGTTTCTATTTCCAACAGTCAGTAATATTATGTTTCTAGCTCCAACAGTCAGTAATAATATGTTTCTAACTCCAACAGTCAGTAATATTATGTTTCTAGTTCCAACAGTCAGTAATAATATGTTTCTAGCTCCAACAGTCAGTAATATTTGTTTCTAGCTCCAACAGTCAGGAATATTATGTTGCTAACTCCAAAAGTCAGTAATATTATGTTTCTAGCTCCAACAGTCAGTAATATTAGTTTCTAGCTCCAACAGTCAGTAATAATATGTTTCTAACTCCAACAGTCAGTAATATTATGTTTCTAGTTCCAACAGTCAGTAATAATATGTTTCTAGCTCCAACAGTCAGTAATATTTGTTTCTAGCTCCAACAGTCAGGAATATTATGTTGCTAACTCCAAAAGTCAGTACAATTGTTTCTAACTCCAACAGTCTGTAATATTATGTTTCTAACTCCAACAGTCAGTAATATTTGTTTCTAGCTCCAACAGTCAGTAATATTATGTTTCTAACTCCAACAGTCAGTAATATTATGTTTCTAGCTCCAACAGTCAGTAATATTTGTTTCTAGCTCCAACAGTCAGGAATATTATGTTGCTAACTCCAAAAGTCAGTAATATTATGTTTCTAGCTCCAACAGTCAGTAATATTAGTTTCTAGCTCCAACAGTCAGGAATATTATGTTGCTAACTCCAAAAGTCAGTACAATTGTTTATAACTCCAACAGTCTGTAATATTATGTTTCTAACTCCAACAGTCAGTAATATTTGTTTCTAGCTCCAACAGTCAGTAATATTATGTATCTAACTCCAACAGTCAGTTAAATTATGTTTCTAGCTCCAACAGTCTGTAATATTATGTTTCTAGCTCCAACAGTCAATCATTTTATGTTTCTAGCTCCAACAGTCAGTAATAGTATGTTTCTAGCTCCAACAGTCAGTAATATTATGTTTCTAACTCCAACAGAGCAGTAAAATTATGTTTCTAGCTCCAACAGTCAATAATATTATGTTTATAGCTCCAACAGTCAGTAATATTATGTTTCTAGCTCCAACAGTCAGTAAAATTATGTTTCTAGCTCCAACAGTCAGTAATATTTGTTTCTAGCTCCAACAGTCAGGAATATTATGTTGCTAACTCCAAAAGTCAGTACAATTGTTTCTAACTCCAACAGTCAGTAATATTATGTTTCTAGCTCCAACAGTCAGTAATATTATGTTTCTAGCTCAAACAGTCTGTAATATTATGTTTCTAACTCCAACAGTCAGTAATATTATGTTTCTAGCTCCTAAAGTCAGTAATATGATGTTTCTAAATCCAACAGTCAGTAATATTTGTTTCTAGCTCCAACAGTCAGGAATATTATGTTTCAAACTCCAACAGTCTGTAATATTTTGTTTCTAGCTCCAACAGTCTGTAATATTATGTTTCTAGCTCCAACAGTCAGTAATATTATGTTTCTAACTCCAACAGTCAGTAATATTATGTTTCTAGCTCCAACAGTCAGTAATAATATGTTTCTAGCTCCAACAGTCAGTAATATTATGTTTCTAACTCCAACAGTCTGTAATATTATGTTTCCAACTCCAACAGTCAGTAATAATATGTTTCTAGCTCCAACAGTCAGTAATATTATGTTTCTAACTCCAACAGTCTGTAATATTATGTTTCCAACTCCAACAGTCAGTAATATTATGTTTCTAACTCCAACAGTCAGTAATATTATGTTTCTAGCTCCAACAGTCAGTAATATTATGTTTCTAGCTCCAACAGTCAGTAATATTATGTTTCTAGCTCCAACAGTCAGTAATAATATGTTTCTAGCTCCAACAGTCAGTAATATTATGTTTCTAACTTCAACAGTCTGTAATATTATATTTCTAGCAGCAACAGTCAGTAATATTATGTTTCTAACTCCAACAGTCAGTAATATTATGTTTCTAGCTCCAACAGTCAGTAATATTATGTTTCTAGCTCCAACAGTCAGTAATATTATGTTTCTAGCTCTAACAGTCACTAATATTTTGTTTCTAACTCCAACAGTCAGTAATATTATGTTTCTAGCTCCAACAGTCAGTAATATTATGTTTCTAGCTCCAACAGTCAGTAATAATATGTTTCTAGCTCCAACAGTCAGTAATATTATGTTTCTAACTTCAACAGTCTGTAATATTATATTTCTAGCTCCAACAGTCAGTAATATTATGTTTCTAACTCCAACAGTCAGTAATATTATGTTTCTAGCTCCAACAGTCAGTAATATTATGTTTCTAGCTCCAACAGTCAGTAATATTATGTTTCTAGCTCTAACAGTCACTAAAATTATGTTTCTAACTCCAACAGTCAGTAATATTATGTTTCTAACTCCAACAATCAGTAATATTATGTTTCTATTTCCAACAGTCAGTAATATTATGTTTCTAGCTCCAACAGTCAGTAATAATATGTTTCTAACTCCAACAGTCAGTAATATTATGTTTTTAGCTCCAACAGTCAGTAATAATATGTTTCTAGCTCCAACAGAGCAGTAATATTATGTTTCTAGCTCCAACAGTCAGTAATAATATGTTTCTAGCTCCAACAGTCAGTAATATTATGTTTCTAACTCCAACAGTCTGTAATATTATGTTTCCATTTCCAACAGTCAGTAATAATATGTTTCTAGCTCCAACAGTCAGTAATATTATGTTTCTAACTCCAACAGTCTGTAATATTATGTTTCCAACTCCAACAGTCAGTAATATTATGTTTCTAACTCCAACAGTCAGTAATATTATGTTTCTAGCTCCAACAGTCAGTAATATTATGTTTCTAGCTCCAACAGTCAGTAATATTATGTTTCTAGCTCCAACAGTCAGTAATAATATGTTTCTAGCTCCAACAGTCAGTAATATTATGTTTCTAACTTCAACAGTCTGTAATATTATATTTCTAGCAGCAACAGTCAGTAATATTATGTTTCTAACTCCAACAGTCAGTAATATTATGTTTCTAGCTCCAACAGTCAGTAATATTATGTTTCTAGCTCCAACAGTCAGTAATATTATGTTTCTAGCTCCAACAGTCAGTAAAATTATGTTTCTAGCTCCAACAGTCAGTAATATTTGTTTCTAGCTCCAACAGTCAGGAATATTATGTTGCTAACTCCAAAAGTCAGTACAATTGTTTCTAACTCCAACAGTCAGTAATATTATGTTTCTAGCTCAAACAGTCTGTAATATTATGTTTCTAACTCCAACAGTCAGTAATATTATGTTTCTAGCTCCTAAAGTCAGTAATATGATGTTTCTAAATCCAACAGTCAGTAATATTTGTTTCTAGCTCCAACAGTCAGGAATATTATGTTTCAAACTCCAACAGTCAGTAATATTATGTTTCTAGCTCCAACAGTCAGTAATAATATGTTTCTAGCTCCAACAGTCAGTAATAATATGTTTCTAGCTCCAACAGTCAGTAATATTATGTTTCTAACTCCAACAGTCTGTAATATTATGTTTCCAACTCCAACAGTCAGTAATAATATGTTTCTAGCTCCAACAGTCAGTAATATTATGTTATTAACTCCAACAGTCTGTAATATTATGTTTCCAACTCCAACAGTCAGTAATATTATGTTTCTAACTCCAACAGTCAGTAATATTATGTTTCTAGCTCCAACAGTCAGTAATATTATGTTTCTAGCTCCAACAGTCAGTAATATTATGTTTCTAGCTCCAACAGTCAGTAATAATATGTTTCTAGCTCCAACAGTCAGTAATATTATGTTTCTAACTTCAACAGTCTGTAATATTATATTTCTAGCACCAACAGTCAGTAATATTATGTTTCTAACTCCAACAGTCAGTAATATTATGTTTCTAGCTCCAACAGTCAGTAATATTATGTTTCTAGCTCTAACAGTCACTAATATTATGTTTCTAACTCCAACAGTCTGTAATATTATGTTTCCAACTCCAACAGTCAGTAATAATATGTTTCTAGCTCCAACAGTCAGTAATATTATGTTTCTAACTCCAACAGTCAGTAATATTATGTTTCTAACTCCAACAGTCTGTAATATTATGTTTCCAACTCCAACAGTCAGTAATATTATGTTTCTAACTCCAACAGTCAGTAATATTATGTTTCTAGCTCCAACAGTCAGTAATATTATGTTTCTAGCTCCAACAGTCAGTAATATTATGTTTCTAGCTCCAACAGTCAGTAATAATATGTTTCTAGCTCCAACAGTCAGTAATATTATGTTTCTAACTTCAACAGTCTGTAATATTATATTTCTAGCACCAACAGTCAGTAATATTATGTTTCTAACTCCAACAGTCAGTAATATTATGTTTCTAGCTCCAACAGTCAGTAATATTATGTTTCTAGCTCTAACAGTCACTAATATTATGTTTCTAACTCCAACAGTCAGTAATATTATGTTTCTAGCTCCAACAGTCAGTAATATTATGTTTCTAGCTCCAACAGTCAGTAATATTATGTTTCTAGCTCCAACAGTCAGTAATAATATGTTTCTAGCTCCAACAGTCAGTAATATTATGTTTCTAACTTCAACAGTCTGTAATATTATATTTCTAGCTCCAACAGTCAGTAATATTATGTTTCTAACTCCAACAGTCAGTAATATTATGTTTCTAACTCCAACAGTCAGTATTATTATGTTTCTAACTCCAACAATCAGTAATATTATGTTTCTATTTCCAACAGTCAGTAATATTATGTTTCTAGCTCCAACAGTCAGTAATAATATGTTTCTAACTCCAACAGTCAGTAATATTATGTTTCTAGCTCCAACAGTCAGTAATAATATGTTTCTAGCTCCAACAGTCAGTAATATTTGTTTCTAGCTCCAACAGTCAGGAATATTATGTTGCTAACTCCAAAAGTCAGTAATATTATGTTTCTAGCTCCAACAGTCAGTAATATTAGTTTCTAGCTCCAACAGTCAGGAATATTATGTTGCTAACTCCAAAAGTCAGTACAATTGTTTCTAACTCCAACAGTCTGTAATATTATGTTTCTAACTCCAACAGTCAGTAATATTTGTTTCTAGCTCCAACAGTCAGTAATATTATGTTTCTAACTCCAACAGTCAGTAATATTATGTTTCTAGCTCCAACAGTCAGTAATATTTGTTTCTAGCTCCAACAGTCAGGAATATTATGTTGCTAACTCCAAAAGTCAGTAATATTATGTTTCTAGCTCCAACAGTCAGTAATATTAGTTTCTAGCTCCAACAGTCAGGAATATTATGTTGCTAACTCCAAAAGTCAGTACAATTGTTTCTAACTCCAACAGTCTGTAATATTATGTTTCTAACTCCAACAGTCAGTAATATTTGTTTCTAGCTCCAACAGTCTGTAATATTATGTATCTAACTCCAACAGTCAGTTAAATTATGTTTCTAGCTCCAACAGTCTGTAATATTATGTTTCTAGCTCCAACAGTCAATCATTTTATGTTTCTAGCTCCAACAGTCAGTAATAGTATGTTTCTAGCTCCAACAGTCAGTAATATTATGTTTCTAACTCCAACAGAGCAGTAAAATTATGTTTCTAGCTCCAACAGTCAATAATATTATGTTTATAGCTCCAACAGTCAGTAATATTATGTTTCTAGCTCCAACAGTCAGTAAAATTATGTTTCTAGCTCCAACAGTCAGTAATATTTGTTTCTAGCTCCAACAGTCAGGAATATTATGTTGCTAACTCCAAAAGTCAGTACAATTGTTTCTAACTCCAACAGTCAGTAATATTATGTTTCTAGCTCCAACAGTCAGTAATATTATGTTTCTAGCTCAAACAGTCTGTAATATTATGTTTCTAACTCCAACAGTCAGTAATATTATGTTTCTAGCTCCAACAGTCAGTAATATTATGTTTCTAGCTCCAACAGTCAGTAATATTATGTTTCTAGCTCTAACAGTCACTAATATTATGTTTCTAACTCCAACAGTCAGTAATATTATGTTTCTAACTCCAACAGTCAGTAATATTATGTTTCTAGCTCTAACAGTCACTAATATTATGTTTCTATTTCCAACAGTCAGTAATATTATGTTTCTAGCTCCAACAGTCAGTAATAATATGTTTCTAACTCCAACAGTCAGTAATATTATGTTTTTAGCTCCAACAGTCAGTAATAATATGTTTCTAGCTCCAAGAGAGCAGTAATATTATGTTTCTAGCTCCAACAGTCAGTAATAATATGTTTCTAGCTCCAACAGTCAGTAATATTATGTTTCTAACTCCAACAGTCTGTAATATTATGTTTCCATTTCCAACAGTCAGTAATAATATGTTTCTAGCTCCAACAGTCAGTAATATTATGTTTCTAACTCCAACAGTCTGTAATATTATGTTTCCAACTCCAACAGTCAGTAATATTATGTTTCTAACTCCAACAGTCAGTAATATTATGTTTCTAGCTCCAACAGTCAGTAATATTATGTTTCTAGCTCCAACAGTCAGTAATATTATGTTTCTAGCTCCAACAGTCAGTAATAATATGTTTCTAGCTCCAACAGTCAGTAATATTATGTTTCTAACTTCAACAGTCTGTAATATTATATTTCTAGCAGCAACAGTCAGTAATATTATGTTTCTAGCTCCAACAGTCAGTAATATTATGTTTCTAGCTCCAACAGTCGGTAAAATTATGTTTCTAGCTCCAACAGTCAGTAATATTTGTTTCTAGCTCCAACAGTCAGGAATATTATGTTGCTAACTCCAAAAGTCAGTACAATTGTTTCTAACTCCAACAGTCAGTAATATTATGTTTCTAGCTCAAACAGTCTGTAATATTATGTTTCTAACTCCAACAGTCAGTAATATTATGTTTCTAGCTCCTAAAGTCAGTAATATGATGTTTCTAAATCCAACAGTCAGTAATATTTGTTTCTAGCTCCAACAGTCAGGAATATTATGTTTCAAACTCCAACAGTCAGTAATATTATGTTTCTAGCTCCAACAGTCAGTAATAATATGTTTCTAGCTCCAACAGTCAGTAATAATATGTTTCTAGCTCCAACAGTCAGTAATATTATGTTTCTAACTCCAACAGTCTGTAATATTATGTTTCCAACTCCAACAGTCAGTAATAATATGTTTCTAGCTCCAACAGTCAGTAATATTATGTTTCTAACTCCAACAGTCTGTAATATTATGTTTCCAACTCCAACAGTCAGTAATAATATGTTTCTAGCTCCAACAGTCAGTAATATTATGTTTCTAACTCCAACAGTCAGTAATATTATGTTTCTAACTCCAACAGTCTGTAATATTATGTTTCCAACTCCAACAGTCAGTAATATTATGTTTCTAACTCCAACAGTCAGTAATATTATGTTTCTAGCTCCAACAGTCAGTAATATTATGTTTCTAGCTCCAACAGTCAGTAATATTATGTTTCTAGCTCCAACAGTCAGTAATAATATGTTTCTAGCTCCAACAGTCAGTAATATTATGTTTCTAACTTCAACAGTCTGTAATATTATATTTCTAGCACCAACAGTCAGTAATATTATGTTTCTAACTCCAACAGTCAGTAATATTATGTTTCTAGCTCCAACAGTCAGTAATATTATGTTTCTAGCTCTAACAGTCACTAATATTATGTTTCTAACTCCAACAGTCAGTAATATTATGTTTCTAGCTCCAACAGTCAGTAATATTATGTTTCTAGCTCCAACAGTCAGTAATATTATGTTTCTAGCTCCAACAGTCAGTAATAATATGTTTCTAGCTCCAACAGTCAGTAATATTATGTTTCTAACTTCAACAGTCTGTAATATTATATTTCTAGCTCCAACAGTCAGTAATATTATGTTTCTAACTCCAACAGTCAGTAATATTATGTTTCTAACTCCAACAGTCAGTATTATTATGTTTCTAACTCCAACAATCAGTAATATTATGTTTCTATTTCCAACAGTCAGTAATATTATGTTTCTAGCTCCAACAGTCAGTAATAATATGTTTCTAACTCCAACAGTCAGTAATATTATGTTTCTAGCTCCAACAGTCAGTAATAATATGTTTCTAGCTCCAACAGTCAGTAATATTTGTTTCTAGCTCCAACAGTCAGGAATATTATGTTGCTAACTCCAAAAGTCAGTAATATTATGTTTCTAGCTCCAACAGTCAGTAATATTAGTTTCTAGCTTCAACAGTCAGGAATATTATGTTGCTAACTCCAAAAGTCAGTACAATTGTTTCTAACTCCAACAGTCTGTAATATTATGTTTCTAACTCCAACAGTCAGTAATATTTGTTTCTAGCTCCAACAGTCAGTAATATTATGTTTCTAACTCCAACAGTCAGTAATATTATGTTTCTAGCTCCAACAGTCAGTAATATTTGTTTCTAGCTCCAACAGTCAGGAATATTATGTTGCTAACTCCAAAAGTCAGTAATATTATGTTTCTAGCTCCAACAGTCAGTAATATTAGTTTCTAGCTCCAACAGTCAGGAATATTATGTTGCTAACTCCAAAAGTCAGTACAATTGTTTCTAACTCCAACAGTCTGTAATATTATGTTTCTAACTCCAACAGTCAGTAATATTATGTTTCTAACTCCAACAGTCAGTATTATTATGTTTCTAACTCCAACAATCAGTAATATTATGTTTCTATTTCCAACAGTCAGTAATATTATGTTTCTAGCTCCAACAGTCAGTAATAATATGTTTCTAACTCCAACAGTCAGTAATATTATGTTTCTAGCTCCAACAGTCAGTAATAATATGTTTCTAGCTCCAACAGTCAGTAATATTTGTTTCTAGCTCCAACAGTCAGGAATATTATGTTGCTAACTCCAAAAGTCAGTAATATTATGTTTCTAGCTCCAACAGTCAGTAATATTAGTTTCTAGCTCCAACAGTCAGGAATATTATGTTGCTAACTCCAAAAGTCAGTACAATTGTTTCTAACTCCAACAGTCTGTAATATTATGTTTCTAACTCCAACAGTCAGTAATATTTGTTTCTAGCTCCAACAGTCAGTAATATTATGTTTCTAACTCCAACAGTCAGTAATATTATGTTTCTAGCTCCAACAGTCAGTAATATTTGTTTCTAGCTCCAACAGTCAGGAATATTATGTTGCTAACTCCAACAGTCTGTAATATTATGTTTCTAACTCCAACAGTCAGTAATATTTGTTTCTAGCTCCAACAGTCAGTAATATTATGTATCTAACTCCAACAGTCAGTTAAATTATGTTTCTAGCTCCAACAGTCTGTAATATTATGTTTCTAGCTCCAACAGTCAATCATTTTATGTTTCTAGCTCCAACAGTCAGTAATAGTATGTTTCTAGCTCCAACAGTCAGTAATATTATGTTTCTAACTCCAACAGAGCAGTAAAATTATGTTTCTAGCTCCAACAGTCAATAATATTATGTTTATAGCTCCAACAGTCAGTAATATTATGTTTCTAGCTCCAACAGTCAGTAAAATTATGTTTCTAGCTCCAACAGTCAGTAATATTTGTTTCTAGCTCCAACAGTCAGGAATATTATGTTGCTAACTCCAAAAGTCAGTACAATTGTTTCTAACTCCAACAGTCAGTAATATTATGTTTCTAGCTCCAACAGTCAGTAATATTATGTTTCTAACTCCAACAGTCAGTAATATTATGTTTCTAGCTCCAACAGTCAGTAATAATATGTTTCTAGCTCCAACAGTCAGTAATATTATGTTTCTAACTCCAACAGTCAGTAATAATATGTTTCTAGCTCCAACAGTCAGTAATATTATGTTTCTAACTCCAACAGTCTGTAATATTATGTTTCCAACTCCAACAGTCAGTAATATTATGTTTCTAACTCCAACAGTCAGTAATATTATGTTTCTAGCTCCAACAGTCAGTAATATTATGTTTCTAGCTCCAACAGTCAGTAATATTATGTTTCTAGCTCCAACAGTCAGTAATAATATGTTTCTAGCTCCAACAGTCAGTAATATTATGTTTCTAGCTCCAACAGTCAGTAATATTATGTTTCTAACTTCAACAGTCTGTAATATTATATTTCTAGCTCCAACAGTCAGTAATATTATGTTTCTAACTCCAACAGTCAGTAATATTATGTTTCTAGCTCCAACAGTCAGTAATATTATGTTTCTAGCTCCAACAGTCAGTAATATTATGTTTCTAGCTCTAACAGTCACTAATATTATGTTTCTAACTCCAACAGTCAGTAATATTATGTTTCTAACTCCAACAATCAGTAATATTATGTTTCTATTTCCAACAGTCAGTAATATTATGTTTCTAGCTCCAACAGTCAGTAATAATATGTTTCTAACTCCAACAGTCAGTAATATTATGTTTTTAGCTCCAACAGTCAGTAATAATATGTTTCTAGCTCCAACAGAGCAGTAATATTATGTTTCTAGCTCCAACAGTCAGTAATAATATGTTTCTAGCTTCAACAGTCAGTAACAATATGTTTCTAGCTCCAACAGTCAGTAATATTATGTTTCTAGCTCCAACAGAGCAGTAATATTATGTTTCAAGCTCCAACAGAGCAGTAATATTATGTTTCTAACTCCAACAGTCAGTAATATTATGTTTCTAGCTTCAACAGTCAGTAATAATATGTTTCTAGCTTCAACAGTCAGTAATAATATGTTTCAAGCTCCAACAGAGCAGTAATATTATGTTTCTAACTCCAACAGTCAGTAATAATATGTTTCTAGCTTCAACAGTCAGTAATAATATGTTTCTATCTCCAACAGTCAGTAATAATATGTTTCTAGCTCCAACAGAGCAGTAATATTATGTTTCAAGCTCCAACAGAGCAGTAATATTATGTTTCTAGCTCCAACAGAGCAGTGATATCTAGCAATACAATAACAATACACACATAATCCAAAAGTAAAAAAACATCTGAAATGTCAGAACGAGAAATATCATATATATATATTATATTTGGCTTGACCTTTAACATTTTGTCCTTCACTCTTCTTTGGGCCTTCTGTCCTGTTACTCAGCAAATGAACTGGGGCATGGTCCTGTCCCCTGTAGCTGGTGTGATGTATGTGTGTCTCCATTGAATCGTGGCGGTGACTCGGTCCTCCAGGGCAAATCACACACACACACATGCACGATGCATGCACGCGCGCACACACACACACACACACACACACACACACACACACACACACACACACACACACACACACACACACACACACACACACACACACACACACACACACACACACACACACACACACACACACACACACCACACCACACCACACACATACACACACACACACACACACACACACACACACACACACACACACACACACACATACACCCTCTGGTCCACACCCTCTGCTCCACTACCTCCTAAATGAGATGCCAACCCATCATAGACACTAACTACTAGTGACACACAGCTCATTTGAACTTCAAGCAGAGAAACATGGGGATGGAGGGATAGATAGAGAGAATGAGGGATGGATGGAAGAAGGGAGACCGGTAGCTCAGGGGAAAATGAGATTTTTCCTGGAGAAGATAATATGGGAGATGCGCTGATTGGATAAACATCATGTAAAGGGTTGATAAACTAGTGCAGTGAATGTGTGTTGGATCCTGAGGCATAAGGCCTGCAAGGAAGACCAACATGTGCAATGAGACATATTTACTCAAGGAAATCTCTGTATTTTGTTGGGAAAAGAGGACTTCAGAAATGTCAGTCACCAAACCAAGACAACACACTATGGAATATGCCTAAAGGTGAACTGAACAGTAGACCAACACTTTCTAGCGTTCCGATGAGGAAAAGCCTATTGGAAGGAAAACATGAAAAGGACAGGAGCGTTCACGTGTCTACCTTTAACCTTGTCTTCTCATCTCACGCTCCGGTTGCCTGGGTTACAGAACTGTTTTTTGGGTGACTCGGACCAGGTTTATTCCCAGAGGGATACGGGATGGTTAGTGGAGAGATGGAGAGAGAGAGGGGCAGAGAGAGAGAGAGAGAGACAGAGGGAGAGAAAGAGGGAGAGACAGAGGCAGGAAGAGGGGGGGAGAGAGAGAGCCTGATTAGCACTAGAGAGAGAAGACAGATCGCAATTCAAAGATGGTGGAAAATAATAATGTACTGATGAAGGAGAGAAAGAGGGGGATGAAGCGAGGGAAAGAAGGACATAGATGGTAAGGCACAGGCTCCAACACATTGTTTCCTTTTTTCCCTTTCAGACGGTCAGGTTACTCATGAAATGTTGTGGTTAGAGCAGGAGCCAAACTAAAAAGAGCGAGGAGCACTAACAAACGGTGGTGGAGAGAAAGAGATAGAGGCAGGAGAGGCAGAAGGAGACTGGGGAGACAGTGTGGAGAGGAGGAGAAGAGAGATTGTGGAATTTGTTAATTGGCTGGCTTGAATAATGACTGAGATTCGTCAATGTATCAAATGAAGATGCCAATACCATGTCTATACTGCAGTGGCTGCCAGCCTACAGCCAATCTATACTAGACTCATATCTCCCTCTTTCTCTTCCTCAGCGTCCCTTGAGCTCTGTCTCTCCCTTTCTCTCCTTTCTTCTCTCTCTTTCTCCTTCTCTCTCTTTTTTTCTCTGATGTTTTATTCATCCCTTTCTCTCTTTCATTCGTTCTTTCTCCCCGCCTCTTTCTCCACTGGTGAACTGGCCTCTGAGATATTCTCTTGAAATATTTACTTATATTTTCTTATAGGAAAACAGACTACTGTGTGCATGTGTGTCCCATGCCATCCTACAGTATTATAGACCAACCCAGTGCCATCCTACAGTATTATAGACCAACCCAGTGCCATCCTACAGTATTACTGACCAACCACATGCCATCCTACAGTATTATAGACCAACTCCATGCCATCCTACAGTATTATAGACCAACCCAGTGCCATCCTACAGTATTATAGAGCAACTCCATGCCATCCTACAGTATTACTGACCAACCACATGCCATCCTACAGTATTATAGACCAACTCCATGCCATCCTACAGTATTATAGACCAACCCAGTGCCATCCTACAGTATTATAGAGCAACTCCATGCCATCCTACAGTATTACTGACCAACCACATGCCATCCTACAGTATTATAGACCAACTCCATGCCATCCTACAGTGTTATAGACCAACCCTGTGCCATCCTACAGTATTATAGACCAACCCCATGTCATCCTACAGTATTATAGACCAACCCTGTGCCATCCTACAGTATTACTGACCAACCACATGCCATCCTACAGTATTATAGACCAACTCCATGCCATCCTACAGTGTTATAGACCAACTCCATTCCATCCTACAGTATTATAGGCCAACTCCATGCCAGCCTACAGCCAATCTATACTAGACTCATATCTCCCTCTTTCTCTTCCTCAGCGTCCCTTGAGCTCTGTCTCTCCCTTTCTCTCCTTTCTTCTCTCTCTTTCTCCTTCTCGCTCTCTTTTTTTCTCTGATGTTTTATTCATCCCTTTCTCTCTTTCATTCGTTCTTTCTCCCCGCCTCTTTCTCCACTGGTGAACTGGCCTCTGAGATATTCTCTTGAAATATTTACTTATATTTTCTTATAGGAAAACAGACTACTGTGTGCATGTGTGTCCCATGCCATCCTACAGTATTATAGACCAACCCAGTGCCATCCTACAGTATTATAGACCAACCCAGTGCCATCCTACAGTATTACTGACCAACCACATGCCATCCTACAGTATTATAGACCAACTCCATGCCATCCTACAGTATTATAGACCAACCCAGTGCCATCCTACAGTATTATAGAGCAACTCCATGCCATCCTACAGTATTACTGACCAACCACATGCCATCCTACAGTATTATAGACCAACTCCATGCCATCCTACAGTATTATAGACCAACCCAGTGCCATCCTACAGTATTATAGAGCAACTCCATGCCATCCTACAGTATTACTGACCAACCACATGCCATCCTACAGTATTATAGACCAACTCCATGCCATCCTACAGTGTTATAGACCAACCCTGTGCCATCCTACAGTATTATAGACCAACCCCATGTCATCCTACAGTATTATAGACCAACCCTGTGCCATCCTACAGTATTACTGACCAACCACATGCCATCCTACAGTATTATAGACCAACTCCATGCCATCCTACAGTGTTATAGACCAACTCCATGCCATCCTACAGTATTATAGGCCAACTCCATGCCATCCTACAGTATTATAGACCAACTCCATGCCATCCTACAGTATTATAGACCAACTTCATGCCATTTTACAGTATTATAGACCAACTCCATGCCATCTTACAGTATTATAGACCAACTCCATGCCATCTTACAGTATTATAGACCAACTCCATGCCATCTTACAGTATTATAGACCAACCCCATGCCATCCTACAGTATTATAGACCAACCCCATGCCATCCTACAGTATTATAGACCAACCCCATGCCATCCTACAGTATTATAGACCAACCCCATGCCATCCTACAGTTTTTTAGACCAACTCCATGTCATCTTACAGTATTATAGACCAACTCCATGCCATCCTACAGTATTATACATCAACCCCATGCCATCCTACAGTATTATAGACCAACCCCATGCCATCCTACAGCAAGGTCTCTCAGCTAGTCCTGTTAACTGGTAACAAGCTGATAATATTTCTGAGTGCACTATGGCACTCCATTTCAACACACTACATTACCCCCATCCACAAAGGCTCTGTTTCAAGGATGAAATGATGCTTTGATTCAAATGTAAATGTTAATTATTTTAATGAGCACATTAAGATGTGCATTTAGATATGCATATTTCTGTTAATGTTGCCGCAGGATATAAAAAAATAAATAAGCCAACAAGCAGGAATACTGATAGGAATCGAAGAGATGCTAAGCCGGAATTATCCAGCGTAGTCTCATCACAAAGCATACACAGTGAGTCCCCAGGAAGCGCTGTTTTAATACTTTAGTTATACTTTCCTCCTGTCTTCCTGACAGGTGGCGTGCCGGACCGTTTAGGTGGCGTGCCGGACCGTTGCGAAAGCACGGCTCCTATACCGGCCTCTGACGCGTCCACCTCTACCTGAAATGGTAAAGAGGGATCCGGATGCGCCAGCACCGGAGCCGAGGTAAACAGGTCCTTCAGCCTCCCAAAAGCCCTGTCCGCCTCGGCTGACCACTGCAAACGCACCGGACCCCCCTTCAAAAGAGACGTTATGGGAGCTGCCACCTGTCCAAAACCCCGGATAAACCTCCGGTAGTAATTCGCAAACCCCAAAAACTGCTGCACCTCCTTCACAGTGGTTGGCGTTTGCCAATTACGCACGGCTGACACCCGGTCAACCTCCATCTTCACCCCTGACGCAGACAACTGATAACCCAAAAAGGAGATCGACTCCTGGAAAAACAGACACTTCTCTGCCTTGACATACAGGTCGTGCTCCAACAGCCTCCTCAACACTCGGCGCACCAGAGCCACATGCTCGACTCGGGTAGACGAGTACACGAGAATGTCATCTATGTACACGACCACCCCCTGCCCCTGCATGTCCCTGAATATCTCATCCACGAATGATTGGAAAACTGAAGGCTGTCTTCCATTCATCGCCCTCCCTAATGCGCACCAAGTTGTACGCGCTCCTGAGATCTAATTTAGTGAAAAAACGCGCCCCGTGCAATGACTCCGTCATGGTCGCAATCAGAGGAAGTGGATAACTGTACTTCACCGTGATCTGATTGAGACCACGGTAATCAATGCACGGGGAGTAACCCTCCATCCTTTTTCTTCACAAAAAAGAAACTCGAGGACGCAGGGGAAGTGGATGGCCGTATGTATCCTTGTCTCAGAGATTCGTCTATGTAAGTCTCCATAGCTCTCTTCTCCTCCTGAGACAGAGGATACACATGGCTCCGTGGGAGCGCAGCTCCTGCCTGGAGGTCTATCGCACAATCTCCCTGCCTATGGGGAGGCAACTGCGTCGCCCTCGACTTACTGAACACAATAGCCAAATCCTCATACTCAGGGGGAACGTGCAATGCGGGCACCTGGTTTGGACTCTCCACCGAGGTAGCCCCTACGGAAACGCCTAAACATCGACCCACACACTGGGCAGACCACTCCATCAGAGCCCTCTCCTGCCACGAAATAGACGGGTTATGGATACTCAACCAGGGCATGCCCAGCACCACCGGATACGCAGGCGAGTCGGAAATAGCTGGATCATCTCCTTATGACCCCCCTGCGCACACATCCTAAGTGGCGCCGTGACCTCCCTGATCAAGCCCGATCCCAACGGACGGCTATCTAGGGCATGAACGGGGAATGGGACGTCAACAGGAAGAAGGGGAATCCCTAATTCTAAACATAATTCTAAACAAAATTTCCTATCAACAAAATTCCCAGCCGCGCCTGAATCTACCAGCGCCTTATGCTGGGAATGAGGTGCTACCTGTGGAAAACGCACAGGTATACAGAAGTGCGCAACAGAGAGCTCTGGGTGAGTGGGGCGCCTACTCACCTGGAAGGACTCCCCAGTGCGGGGCCTGTCGTCTTCTCCCCTAGGAGGCCATCCCCAGCACCTAGCCGCGGTGTGTCCTCCACGGCCACAGTTGGTGCAGGAGACGGGCCCCCTCGTACTCCGACCCCTCCTCTCTCTAGCGCCAGCGCCCCCAAGCTCCATAGGGCTCGGCTCGGAGGCGCTGGAGGGTGAAATGGACGGACCCCCCTCGGAACGTCCGCGGGTAGCCAGCAGGGTGTCCAGCCTGATGGACATGTCGACTAACTGGTCGAAAGAGAGACTGGTGTCCCTACAGGCCAGCTCCCGACGGACGTCCTCTCGTAGACTACAGCGGTAGTGATCGATGAGGGCCCGCTCATTCCACCCTGCATCCGCCGCTAGAGTACGGAATTCTAACGCGAACTCCTGGGCGCTCCTCCTCCCCTGCCGGAGGCAGAACAGACGCTCCCCCGCCGCTTTCCCCTCCGGTGGATGGTCAAACACCGCCCTGAAGCGGCGGGAGAACTCAGCGTATGTGATGGTGGTAGCGTCTATCCTCCTCCACTCGGCGTTGGCCCATTCCAACGCCTTGCCGGTAAGGCAGGAGATGAGGGCGGACACGCTCTCGTGTCCCGAGGGCGCCGGGTGCACGGTGGCCAGGTATAGCTCCACCTGGAGAAGGAAGCCCTGACACCCGGCAGCGGTCCCATCGTAGGCCCTCGGGATCGAGAGTCGAATTCCCCTGGGTTCTGGAGCGGGAATGGGCTGACTGGCTGATGGTGATGGCAGGGGAGGTGGAGTTGGGGGTGTCCCTCGGGTCTCCCAGCGTTGAAGTGTGTTAATAACATCCTGCAGGGCGGTCCCGATCCGAAGGATCTGGTCATTCTGCTCCCGGACCCGATCCTCCAAAGTCTCCTGTGCTGCTGCGGCTCCTGCTGATTCCATTCTGAATGGTGTGTGATTCTGTCAGCGGGTGCTGTAGGTGGGTGTGGTGTGGGAATCAGGCGCAGGACGCAGAAGATAAGTCCAAAAGACTTTAGTAATGCACACTCAAAACACGATCCAACAGCCCGGAGGCGAGAAAATGCGCACACAGGCGTAAACAAAAGGGCGCACAAAACATGTGCGAAAAATACTCTCCTAACAAAGGAGGCAAGCTACAATAGCGCACTGTAAATAGTAGCGCACCAACACGACAGCGAAAACAATCACACACAACACCTGACAAACACAACGAGAACTTATAGGACACTAATGACGCTAAACGACAACAGGTGTACATAATCCAGACAAAACCAAACGAACATAGAAACATACAACGGTGGCAGCTAGTATTCCGGAGACGACGAACGCCGAAGCCTGCCCGAGCAAGGAAGAGAGGCAGCCTCGGCCGAAACCGTGACACTTCCTTGAAGGTTGGATAGAGAAAGGAATTATAAAATAGAGAGGAAAAGTAAGCAGAGCCACGGTCTTACAAGTATTTGGAGTACGTTTAATGAAATGATGGGCAGAAAGACGAATTCAACTCCATCTTTCATCCAATCAGATGGCTTATTCGTCACAAAACCATTTGATGTTGCCAACTATTTTAATGATTACTTCATTGGCAAAGTGGGCAAACTTAGGCAGGAAATGCCAACAAACAGTGAGCCATCGTATTCATGCATAAAAAAACAAATAATGAAAGAAAAGCATTGCAAGTTTGAATTTAGTGAATTTAGTGTGGGAGAGGTGGAAAAAAATATTGTTATTGATCAATAATGACAAACCTCCTGGCATTGACAACTTAGATGGAAAACTAATGGTAGCAGACTCTATAGCCACTCCTGTCAGTCATATCTTTCATCTGAGCCTAGAGGAAAGTCTTTGTCCTCAGGTCTGGAGGGAAGCCAAAGTCATTGCGCTACCCAAGAGTGGTAAAGCGGCCTTTACTGGTTCTAACAGCAGACCTATCAGCTTGCTGCCAGCTCTTAGCAAACTGTTAGAAAAAATGATGTTTGACCAAATACAATGTTATTTCTATGTAAACAAATTAACAACAGACTTTCAGCATGCTTATAGAGAAGGGCACTCAACATGTACTGCATTGACACAAATGTCTGATTATTGGTTGAAAGAAATTGATAATAATAAGATTGGGGGAGCTGTACTGTTAGATTTCAGTGCAGTCTTTGATATTATTGACCATAACCTGTTGTTGAGAAATCGTATGTGTTATGGCTTTTCAACCTCTGCCATATCGTGGATTCAGTGCTATCTATCTAATACAACTCAGATGGTGCGATCGGGTTCAAGTCCGGGCTCTGGCTGGGCCACTCAAGGACATTCAGAGACTTGTCCCGAAGCCACTCCTGCGTTGTCTTGGCTGTGTGCTTAGGGTCGTTGTCCTGTTGGAAGGTGCGCCCCAGTCTGAGATCCTGAGCACTCTGCAGCAGGGTTTCAACAAGGATCTCTCTGTACTTTGCTCCATTCATCTTTCCCTCGATCCTGACTAGTCTCCCAGTCCCTGCCGCTGAAAAACATCCCCACAGCAAGATGCTGCCACCACCATGCTTCACTGTAGGGATGGTGCCAGGTTTCCTCCAGATGTGACGCTTGGCATTCAGACCAAAGAGTTCAATCTTGGTTTCATCAGACCAAAGAATCTTGTTTCTCATGGTCTGAGAGTCCTTTAAGTGCCTTTTGGCAAACTCCAAGTGGGCTGTCATGTGCCTTTACTGAGGAGTGGCTTCTGTCTGGCCACTCTACCATAAAGGCCTGATTGGTGGAGTGCTGCAGAGATGGTTGTCCTTCAGGAAGGTTCTCCCATCTCCTCAGAGGAACTCTGGAGCTCTGTAATAGTGAAAATTGATTTTTTCTCTGACATGCGCTGTCAACTGTGGGACCTTATATAGACAGGTGTTTGCCTTTCCAAATCATATCCAATCAGTTAAATTTACCATAAGTGGACTCCATTCAAGTTGTAGAAACATCTCAAGGATGATCAATGGAAACAGGATGCACCGAAGCTCAATTTCAAGTTTCATAGCAAAGGGTCTGAATACTTACAGTTGAAGTCAGAAGTTTACATACACTTAGGTTTGAGTAATTAAAACTTGTTTTTCAACCACTCCACACATTTCTTGTTAACAAACTATAGTTTTGGCAAGTCGGTTAGGACATCTACTTTGTGCATGACACAAGTAATTTTTCCAACAATTGTTGATTATTTCACTTATAATTCACTGTATCACAATTCCAGTGGGTCAGAAGTTTACATACACTAAGTTGACTGTGCCTTTAAACAGCTTGGAAAATTCCAGAAAATGACGTCATGGCTTTAGAAGCTTCTGATAGGCTAATTGACATCATTTGAGTCAATTGGAGGTGTACCTGTGGATGTATTTCAAGGCCTACCTTCAAACTCAATGCCTCTTTGCTTGACATCATCGGAAAATCAAAAGAAATCAGCCAATAATACAAACAATAGTACGCAAGTATTAACACCATGGGACCACGCAGCCGTCACACCGCTCAGGAAGGAGACGCGTTCTGTCTCCGAGAGATGAACGTACTTTGGTGCGAAAAGTGCAAATCAATCCCAGAACAGCAGCAAAGGACCTTGTGAAGATGCTGGAGGAAACAGGTATAAAAGTATCTATATCCACAATAAAACAAGTCCTATATTAACATAACCTGAAAGGCCGCTCAGCAAGGAAGAAGCCACTGCTCCAAAACCGCCATAAAAAAGCCAGACTATGGTTTGGAACTGCACATGGGGACAAAGATCGTACTTTTTGGAGAAATGTCCTCTGGTCTGATGAAACAAAAATAGAACTGTTTGGCCATAATGACCATCGTTATGTTTGGAGGAAAAAGGGGGTGCCTTGCAAGTCGAAGAACACCATCCCAACCGTGAAGCACGGGGGTGGCAGCATTATGCTGTGGGGGTGCTTTGCTGCAGGAGGGACTGGTGCACTTCACAAAATAGATGGCATCATGAGGAAGGAAAATTATGTGGATATATTGAAGCAACATCTCAAGACATCAGTCAGGAAGTTAAAGCTTGGTCACAAATGGGTCTTCCAAATGGACAATGACCCCAATGTTTTCGCTTTGTCATTATGGGGTATTGTGTGCAGATTGATGAGGAAAAACATTAATATAATCAATTTTAGAATAAGGCTGTAACGTAACAAAAAGTGGAAAAGTCAAGGGGTCTGAATACTTTCCGAATGCACTGTAGATAGTTTGTGGGAATGTATTGATATGTAGGTTACTTGTGCCCTTTTTAAATTGATGTAGTTATGTCCTTGAGCTGTTCTTGTCTATTAATGTTCTGTATTATGTCATGTTTCATGTTTTTTGTGGACCCCAGAAAGAGTAGCTACTGCTTTCGCAAGAGCTAATGGGGATCCTAATAAATTAGCAAAATGGACACCGGCCATCGCCTGGCAGAGAGAGTGCAAGGCAGTGACACTGGGACTAGAACCCAGGGCTGGGTCTGTGGCCGAGGCTGGAGACTAAGGTTAGAACCAGGGCTGGGTCTGTGGCCATGGCTGGAGACTAGGGATAGAGTCAGGGCTGGAAGGCTGAGGCCGTGGCTGGAGACAAGGGATATAACCAGGGCTGGAAGGCTGAGGCTGTGGCTGGAGACTAGGGATAGAACCAGGGCTGGGTCTGTGGCCGTGGCTGGAGACTAGGGATAGAACCAGGGCTGGGTCTGTGGCCGTGGCTGGAGACTAGGGATAGAACCAGGGCTGGGTCTGTGGCCGTGACTGGAGACTAGGGATAGATCCAGGGATGGGTCTGTGGCCGTGGCTGGAGACTAGGGATAGAACCAGGGCTGGGTCTGTGGCCGTGGCTGGAGACTAGGGACAGAACCAGGGATGGGTCTGTGGCCGTGGCTGGAGACTAGGGACAGAACCAGGGCTGGGTCTGTGGCCGTGGCTGGAGACTAGGGACAGAACCAGGGCTGGGTCTGTGGCCGTGGCTGGAGACTAGGGACAGAACCAGGGCTGGGTCTGTGGCCGTGGCTGGAGACTAGGGACAGAACCAGGGCTGGGTCTGTGGCCGTGGCTGGAGACTAGGGACAGAACCAGGGATGGGTCTGTGGCCGTGGCTGGAGACTAGGGATAGAACCAGGGCTGGGTCTGTGGCCGTGACTGGAGACTAGGGATAGATCCAGGGATGGGTCTGTGGCCGTGGCTGGAGACTAGGGATAGAACCAGGGCTGGGTCTGTGGCCGTGGCTGGAGACTAGGGACAGAACCAGGGATGGGTCTGTGGCCGTGGCTGGAGACTAGGGACAGAACCAGGGCTGGGTCTGTGGCCGTGGCTGGAGACTAGGGACAGAACCAGGGCTGGGTCTGTGGCCGTGGCTGGAGACTAGGGACAGAACCAGGGATGGGTCTGTGGCCGTGGCTGGAGACTAGGGATAGAACCAGGGCTGGGTCTGTGGCCGTGACTGGAGACTAGGGATAGATCCAGGGATGGGTCTGTGGCCGTGGCTGGAGACTAGGGATAGAACCAGGGCTGGGTCTGTGGCCGTGGCTGGAGACTAGGGACAGAACCAGGGATGGGTCTGTGGCCGTGGCTGGAGACTAGGGACAGAACCAGGGCTGGGTCTGTGGCCGTGGCTGGAGACTAGGGACAGAACCAGGGCTGGGTCTGTGGCCGTGGCTGGAGACTAGGGACAGAACCAGGGCTGGGTCTGTGGCCGTGGCTGGAGACTAGGGACAGATCCAGGGCTGGGTCTGTGGCCGTGGCTGGAGACTAGGGACAGAACCAGGGATGGGTCTGTGGCCGTGGCTGGAGACTAGGGATAGAACCAGGGCTGGGTCTGTGGCCGTGACTGGAGACTAGGGATAGATCCAGGGATGGGTCTGTGGCCGTTGCTGGAGACTAGGGACAGAACCAGGGCTGGGTCTGTGGCCGTGGCTGGAGACTAGGGACAGAACCAGGGCTGGGTCTGTGGCCGTGGCTGGAGACTAGGGACAGATCCAGGGCTGGGTCTGTGGCCGTGGCTGGAGACTAGGGACAGAACCAGGGATGGGTCTGTGGCCGTGGCTGGAGACTAGGGATAGAACCAGGGCTGGGTCTGTGGCCGTGACTGGAGACTAGGGATAGATCCAGGGATGGGTCTGTGGCCGTGGCTGGAGACTAGGGATAGAACCAGGGCTGGGTCTGTGGCCGTGGCTGGAGACTAGGGACAGAACCAGGGATGGGTCTGTGGCCGTGGCTGGAGACTAGGGACAGAACCAGGGCTGGGTCTGTGGCCGTGGCTGGAGACTAGGGACAGAACCAGGGCTGGGTCTGTGGCCATGGCTGGAGACTAGGGATAGAACCAGGGCTGGAAGACTGAGGCCGAGGCTGGAGACTAGGGACAGAACCAGGGCTGGGTCTGTGGCCGTGGCTGGAGACTAGGGACAGAACCAGGGCTGGGTCTGTGGCCATGGCTGGAGACTAGGGACAGAACCAGGGCTGGGTCTGTGGCCATGGCTGGAGACTAGGGACAGAACCAGGGCTGGGTCTGTGGCCATGGCTGGAGACTAGGGACAGAACCAGGGCTGGGTCTGTGGCCATGGCTGGAGACTAGGGACAGAACCAGGGCTGGGTCTGTGGCCATGGATGGAGACTAGGGATAGAACTAGGGCTGGGTCTGTGGCCGTCGCTGGAGACTAGGGATAGAACCAGGGCTGGGTCTGTGGCCGTCGCTGGAGACTAAGGATAGAGCCAGGGCTGGAAGGCTAAGGCCGTGGCTGGGGCTAGAGATGGGGCTGGAGGCTGGAGGCTGGGGCTAGAGATGGGGCAGGAGACTGAGGCTGGGGCTAGAGATGGGGCAGGAGGCTTAGGCTGGGGCTGGAGATGGGGCAGGAGGCTGAGGCTGGGGCTAGAGATGGGGCAGGAGGCTGAGGCTGGGGCTGGGGCTAGAGATAGGGCTGGAGGCTGGAGGCTGAGGCTGGGGCTAGAGATGGGGCAGGAGGCTGAAGCTGTGGCTAGAGATGGGGCAGGAGGCTGGAGCTAGAGTTGGGGCAGGAGGCTGGGGCTGGGGCTGGGACTAGAGATGGGGCAGGAGGCTGAGGCTGGGACTGGGGCTAGAGATAGGGCTGGAGGCTGAGGCTGGGGCTAGAGATGGGGCAGGAGGCTGAAGCTGTGGCTAGAGATGGGGCAGGAGGCTGGAGCTAGAGATGGGGCAGGAGGCTGGGGCTGGGGCTGGGACTAGAGATGGGGCAGGAGGCTGAGGCTGGGGCTAGAGATGGGGCAGGAGGCTGAGGCTGGGGCTGGGGCTAGAGATAGGGCTGGAGGCTGTGGCTGGGGCTAGAGATGGGGCTGAGACTGTGGCTGGGGCTAGAACCGACTGTAGGCTGGGGCTGGGGGCTGGAGATGGGGCTGGAGGCTGATCTGTGTCTTAGAGTCAATATGTGATATTGGTCATATGACTTCACCAACCCCCTGTCTGGTATGATAATCCTCTGGGGTGGTTGTGGGCAGAAACTGATTTGGGAATGATAAACAACAGATAAACTGTGTCATGCAGGATAGACTTATGCTTTAATGCCCTGCGCTCATCGCCAAATTGTGTGTGTGTGTTCTTATAGGCTCAAACCCAGGAGACAGAAGAGGAACAGACACAGACAGGATCCATAGGAAGACAGAGAAGAGAGACACTAGACTACAGCCTTGGAGATTCAGTTCCCCCAGCTCTTCTATTGGACAGGCCTGTAGAGTCAGTTCCCCTAGGTCTACCATTGGACAGGCCTGTAGAGTCAGTTCCCCCAGCTCTACCATTGGACAGGCCTGTAGAGTCAGTTCCCCCAGCTCTACCATTGGACAGGCCTGTAGAGTCAGTTCCCCCAGCTCTACCATTGGACAGGCCTGTAGAGTCAGTTCCCCTAGCTCTACCATTGGACAGGCCTGTAGAGTCAGTTCCCCCAGCTCTACCATTGGACAGGCCTGTAGAGTCAGTTCCCCCAGCTCTACCATTGGACAGGCCTGTAGAGTCAGTTCCCCTAGCTCTTCCATTGGACAGGCCTGTAGAGTCAGTTCCACTAGCTTTACCATTGGACAGGCCTGTAGAGTCAGTTCCCCTAGCTCTACCATTGGACAGGCCTGTAGAGTCAGTTCCCCTAGCTTGGGGTTATTGATCCATGTTTCAGCCTGGCGTGGGGTTATTGATCCATGTTTCAGCCTGGCGTGGGGTTATTGATCCATGTTTCAGTCTGGCGTGGGGTTATTGATCCATGTTTCAGCCTGGCGTGGGGTTATTGATCCATATTTCAGCCTGGCGTGGGGTTATTGATCCATATTTCAGCCTGGCGTGGGGTTATTGATCCATGTTTCAGCCTGGCGTGGGGTTATTGATCCATGTTTCAGCCTGGCGTGGGGTTATTGATCCATGTTTCAGCCTGGTGTGGGGTTATTGATCCATGTTTCAGCCTGGCGTGGGGTTATTGATCCATGTTTCAGCCTGGTGTGGGGTTATTGATCCATGTTTCAGCCTGGTGTGGGGTTATTGATCCATGTTTCAGCCTGGTGTGGGGTTATTGATGAGGGAAGCATTACTATAGATAGAGACACATGTTATCAGAAAAGTCTGGCTCTGAACTGAACTAAGAGGGAGGGGAAAGGCGAGGGGTTGGAGGAGGAGGTAGATGGAAATAAGGAAACAGGGGGTAGGGAAAGACGGCGAGAGAGAAAAGGATGGATACAGGATAAAAGAGGAACACTAAATTATTCTGGACAAACAGAACAAGATGAAATGAAGGGATGGATGGATGGAGGAGATGGAGGGATGGAGGAAGGGATGGCGGAGAGGATGGATGGATGGATGGAGGAGACGGAGGAGATGGAATGAGGGGAAGGATTGATGGATGGTGGAGATGGAGGGAGGGAGGGATGGATGGTAGAGATGGAGGGAGGGAGGGAGGGAGGGAGGGAGGGAGGGAGGGAGGGAAGGATGCCTGGTGGTAATGAATGAATGAATGAATGGATGGATGGATGGAGGGAGGGAGGGAGGGAGGGAGGGAGGGAGGGAGGGAGGGTTGGCTGGCTGGCTGGCTGGCTGGCTGGTGGTAATGGATGGATGGATGGTGAGGTGATGTTGGTAAGAAATACACCTTGAGACAGTCATTACAGTGTGTGTCAATGTGGTCCCCTGAGCCTAGACTGATGGATTGTGTTTAGAATGGGAGTAGAGGGTTGTTAATCACATGACTGAGTTCTCACCCCCAGATGACAGCCATCGAGTGCACATGTGTGGGTGTTCAATACAGAGGTAATCTAGCACTGTCTCTCTGCAGTGTTACCTGGGCTGGGGAAAGGGACCACACACACACACAAACACACACTTGATGACACACACGCACACACACACACACACACACACACACACACACACACACACACACACACACACACACACGCGCACACACACACACACACACACACACACACACACACACACACACACACACACACACACACTCGATGACACAAACAAACACACACAAACACAAACACACACCTACCTCCAAACTGGCCACCATACAACACGCTTGGTAACTAGCTAGCCCAGTAGGGTGTTTTTGAAGTCTAGTCTAATGACGTGGATATAAAAGTAATTTCACCAGAACGGACCCATCTGGTATCTCTCTTCCATCTGAGCAGGGTTCCAATTACCTGACAACAGCTACAGTCTGGGTCGGAGTCCCAAATGGCACCCTACTGTAGTGCACTAATTTTGACCAGAACCATATATGTGAAGTAGGGCAGTAAGTAGGGAACAGGGTGTCATTTGGGACGCAGTCACACAGCCTTGGAGATGTAAGAAATTATTATTTTTTATATTTTTAAACAACACAAAATATACACATACAAACAACAACATACAGACTCACCAACATCCCCAACATCACCCTGCCCAGACCCACCACAACAGCACCCTGCCCAGACCCATTGCAACATCTCCCTGCCCAGACCCACCACAACAGCACCCTGCCCAGACCCATTGAAACATCTCCCTGCCCAGACCCACCACAACAGCACCCTGCCCAGACCCATTGCAACATCTCCCTGCCCAGACCCACCACAACATCTCCCTGCCCAGACCCACCACAACAGCACCCTGCCCAGACCCATTGCAACATCTCCCTGCCCAGACCCACCACAACATCACCCTGCCCACACCCACCACAACATCACCCTGCCCAACCCAGCACAACATCACCCTGCCCAGACCCACTACAACATCACCCTGCCCAGACACACCACAACATCACCCCTGCCCATCACAACATCACCCCTGCCCAGACCCACCACAACATCACCCCTGCCCACATCCACCACAATATCACCCTGCCCAGACCCATCACAACATCACCCCTGCCCAGACCCACTACAACATCACCCTGCCCAGGCACACCACAACATCACCCGTGCCTAAACCCACCACAACATCACCCTGCCCAGGCACACCACAACAGCACCCTTCCCAGACCCACCACAACATCACCCTGCCCAGGCACACCACAACATCCCCCATGCCCAGACCCATCACAACATCACCCCTGACCACACCCATCACAACATCACCCTGCCCAGACCCACCACAACATCACCCTGCCCAGGCACACCACAACATCACCCCTGCCCAGACCCACCACAACATCACCCTGCCCAGATCCACCACAACATCACCCTGCCCAGGCACACCACAACATCACCCTGCCCGGGCACACCACAACATCACCCCTGCCCAGACCCACCACATCCCCCCTGCCCACACCCACCACATCACCCGTGCCCACTCCCACCACCACATCACCCCTGCCCAGACCCACCACAACATCACCCCTGCCCAGACGCACCACATCACCCCTGCCCACACCCACCACATCACCCCTGCCCACACCCACCACAACATCACCCTGCCCAGGCACACCACAACATCACCCTGCCCAGGCACACCACAACATCACCCCTGCCCAGACCCACCACATCACCCCTGCCCACACCCACCACATCACCCCTGCCCACACCCACCACCACATCACCCCTGCCCACACCCACCACCACATCACCCCTGCCCAGACCCACCACGACATTCTGATACCTGCTCCACTATGCAATTCTACTATAGTTCAGAATGTACATGGGGCATTCAACCTGAACTGCAATGGAATGGATAGATAGATGTCAAACTTGTCTGAATGTCTTAGTGTTTGTGTGTGATCATCAGTCTCTCTTCAGGCAAGACTGTCTGTGTCTAATTATTCATCTCACCTCTGGCTCTGTCTGGCATTCGAACCCATACAAACACCTGTCACCACACACACACACACACAGAGTGAGAGAGCAAAATGGTGCTGACGAAGATGGCGGGCTCGCGACTAGCTCTTAGGAAACTTTGCGGCATTTTGCTTTTTTATGTATTATTTTTTACATGATTAGCTCAGAAAGTGTTTTGTATCATTATATACAGCCGGGAAAAACTATTGGATATCAGAGCGGCAGTAACTCAGCATTACGACCAGGAATACGACTTTCCCGAAGCAGATCCTTTGTTTGCTCTCTCCAGGGCAATTGAACTGATTCCAGTGGCTGACCCAAAACATCGCCGGCGGAGGAGAGGCACTCGGAGTGGCCTGCTGGTTCGAGTAGCTTGCAAAAATAATTTTGACGAATACACTGAAACGGTGACTGAGTTTATCAGGAAGTGTATAGGTGATGTTGTGCCCACTGTGACTATTAAAACCTACCCTAACCAGAAACCGTGGATAGATGGCAGCATTCGCGCAAAAACTGAAAGCGCGAACCACCGCATTTAACCATGGCAAGGTGACTGGGAATATGGCAGAATACAGACAGTGTAGCTACTCACTCCTCAAGGCAATTAAACTGGCAAAACATCAGTATAGAGACAAAGTGGAGTCGCAATTCAACGGCTCAGACACGAGACGTATGTGGCAGGGTCTACAGACAATCACAGACTACAAAAGGAAAACCAGCCACGTCGCCGACACCGACGTCTCACATCCAGACAAGCAAAACACCTTCTTCGCCCGCTTTGAGGATAACACAGTGCCACCGACAAAGCCCACTACCAAGGACTGTGGCCTGTCCTTCTCCGTGGCCGACGTGAGTAAGACATTTAAGCATGTTAACCCCCACAAGGCTGCCGGCCCAGACGTTATCCCTAGCATCGTCCTCAGAGCATGCGTAGACCAGCTGGCTGGTGTGTTTACGGACATATTCAATCTCTCCCTTTCCCAGTCTGCTGTTCCCACATGCTTCAAGTTGGCCACCATTGTTCCTGTCCCCATGAAAGCAAAGGTATCACACTGCACACTGCCCTATCCCATCTGGACAAGAGGAATACCTATGTAAGAATGCTGTTCATTGACTATAGTTCAGCATTCAACACCATAGTACCCTCCAAGCTCATCATTAAGCTTGAGGTCCTGGGTCTGAACCCTGCCCTGTGCAACTGGGTCCTGGACTTCCTGACGGGCCACCCCCAGGTGGTGAAGGTTGGAAACAACATCTCCACTTCGCTGATCCTCAACAATGGGGCCCCACAAGGGTGCGTGCTCAGCCCCCTCCTGTACTCCTTGTTCACCCATGACTGCGTGGCCAAGCACGCCTCCAACTCAATCATCAAGTTTGCAGATGACACAACAGTAGTAGGCTTGATTACCAACAATGACATTTACATTTACATTTACGTCATTTAGCAGACGCTCTTATCCAGAGCGACTTACAAATTGGTGCATTCACCTTAAAGCCAGTGGGATAACCACTTAACAATATGTTATTTTTTTTTATCTTTCTTTGGGGTGGGGTAAGGGGGGGTAGAAGGATTACTTTATCCTATCCCAGGTATTCCTTAAAGAGGTGGGGTTTCAAGTGTCTGCTGTCCTGGCGTCGTGAGGGAGCTTGTTCCACCATTGGGGTGCCAGAGCAGCGAACAGTTTTGACTGGGCTGAGCGGGAACTGTGCTTCCGCAGAGGTAGGGGGGCCAGCAGGCCAGAGGTGGATGAACGCAATGCCCTCGTTTGGGTGTAGGGACTGATGAGAGCCTGAAGGTACAGAGGTGCCATTCCCCTCACAGCTCCGTAGGCAAGCACCATGGTCTTGTAGCAGATGCGAGCTTCAACTGGAAGCCAGTGGAGTGTGCGGAGGAGCGGGGTGACGTGAAAGAACTTGGGAAGGTTGAACACCAGACGGGCTGCGGCATTCTGGATGAGTTGTAGGGGTTTAATGGCACAGGCAGGGAGCCCAGCCAACTGCGAGTTGCAGTAATCCAGACGGGAGATGACAAGTGCCTGGATTAGGACCTGTGCCGCTTCATGTGTAAGGCAGGGTCGTACTCTCCGAATGTTGTAGAGCATGAACCTACAGGATCGGGTCACCGCCTTGATGTTAGCGGAGAACGACAGGGTGTTGTCCAGGGTCACGCCAAGGCTCTTTGCACTCTGGGAGGAGGACACAACGGAGTTGTCAACCGTGATGGCGAGATCATGGAACGGGCAGTCCTTCCCCGGGAGGAAGAGCAGCTCTGTCTTGCCGAGGTTCAGCTTGAGGTGGTGATCCGTCATCCACACTGATATGTCTGCCAGACATGCAGATATGCGATTCGCCACCTGGTTATCAGAAGGGGGATGATCGTGGACTTCAGGAAACAGCAGAGAGTGCACCCCCCTATCCACATCGAGACCGCAGTGGAGAAGGTGGAAAGCTTCAAGTTACTTGGCGTACACATCACTGACAAACTGAAATGGTCCACCCACGTAGACAGTGTGGTGAACAAAGTGCAACAGAACCTCTTCAACCTCAGGAGGCTGAAGAAATTTGTCTTGGCACCTAAAATCCTCACAAACTTTTACAGATGCACAATTGAGAGCATCCTGTTGGGCTGTATCACCGCCTTGTACGGCAACTGCACCGCCCGCAACCGCAGGGCTTTTCAGATGGTGGTGCTGTCTGCCGAACGCATTACTGGAGGCAAACTACCCTAGACACCTACAGCACCCGATGTCACAGAAAGGCCAAAAAGATCATCAAGGACATCAACCACCCGAGCCACTGCCTGTTCACCCCGCTATCATCCAGAAGGCGAGGTCAGTACAGGTGCATCAAAGCTGGGACTGAGAGAATGAAAAACAGCTTCTATCTCAAGGCCATCAGACTGTTAAATAGCGCCCGAGTGGCGCAGTGGTCTAAGGCACTGCATCGCAGTGCTAGCTGTTCCACTAGAGATCCTGGTTTGAATCCAGGCTCTGTCGTAGCCGGCTGCGACCGGGAAACCCATGGGGCGGCGCACAATTGGACCAGCGTCGTCCAGGGTAGGGGAGGGAATGGCCGGCAGGGATGTAGCTCAGTTGGTAGAGCATGGCATTTGCAAGGCCAGGGTTGTGGGTTCGATTCCCACGGGGGGCCAGTATGAAAAAAATAAAAATTATGTATGTACTCACTAACTGTAAGTCGCTCTGGATAAGAGCATCTGCTAAATGACAAATTTTTTTTAAAAATAATAATAATAAAAATCACTAGCACATTAGAGGCTGCTGCTGCCTATTGAAATCGCTGGCCACTTTAAGAAATGGAACACTAGTCACTTTAATAATGTTTACATATCTTGCACTACTCATCTCATATGTATATACTGTATTCTATTCTATAATATTCTACTGTATCTTAGTCCATGCCACTCTGTCATTGCTTGTCCATATATGTATATATTCTTAAATTCCATTCCTTCCTTGTGTGTTTTGGGTATATGTTCTGAAATTGTTAGATATTACTTGTTAGATATTACTGCACTGTCGGAGCTAGAAGCACAAGCATTTCGCTACACCCGCAATAACATCTGCTAAACACGTGTATGTGACAAATCAAATTTGATTTGATTTGATTTGAAAGAGAAAAGAGAACATAAGAAGTCAGAAGCGCAGAAGAGCTTTCAGTGACAGAGAGAGAGACAGCGTACAGACACTCATTCCCACACACCAGGCAGGCATACATTGTAACTGACAGTGGTGTATTGGTTAATGTGATAAAACTGTGAGATTAATCCATATAAATACGCAGACTGAAGGAGCAATCACTGTCACTGGACACAGAGGAGCGCAGGAACAAGATAACAGAGGAGAGGAAGAACTGGATAAAGAAGCGGTGAAGGAATGCCCTGAGTGAGACAGAAATACAGAAACAAAGCGGTTTGGAAGACAAATAAAATAAAGGTAAGAAAGAGAGGGGGTGGGGGGGGGGGTTCTGAGAGTGAGAGAAACAGAGATAGACAAATAGAAAAAGAGATAGAGGTGGTGAGAGAAAGAGAGGGAGATAGGGAAAGAGAGAGATTCTTTGTTCAATGGAAGAGAGAATGGGAGAAAGTGTTCATCTGAGGAGTGAAGAGAGAGAGAGATGGAGAGAGTGAAGAGTAAATAAAAATGAGTACAGCTCTATAAGTAACAGGGAGGGTAGCGAGTGACAGTGACAGTCAGTAAGAGAGACTAAAGGATGAATGGATGGATGGATGGATGGATGGATGGATGGATGGATGGATGAGGGAAAGAATGGAGGGATGTAGGGGGATGTCTCAGGGGCTCTGGGACAGATTGTGGGAAGAATGAGGGATAGCCAGACCTGCTGATAGTGATGAGAGAGAGAGAGTCAGTAGGGGCCAGACCTGCTGATAGTGATGAGAGAGAGAGAGAGTCAGTAGGGGCCAGACCTGCTGATAGTGATGAGAGAGAGAGAGAGTCAGTAGGGGCCAGACCTGCTGATAGTGATGAGAGAGAGAGAGAGAGAGTCAGTAGGGGCCAGACCTGCTGATAGTGATGAGAGAGAGAGAGAGAGTCAGTAGGGGCCAGACCTGCTGATAGTGATGAGAGAGAGAGAGTCAGTAGGGGCCAGACCTGCTGATAGTGATGAGAGAGAGAGAGAGTCAGTAGGGGCCAGACCTGCTGATAGTGATGAGAGAGAGAGAGTCAGTAGGGGCCAGACCTGCTGATAGTGATGAGAGAGAGAGAGAGAGTCAGTAGGGGCCAGACCTGCTGATAGTGATGAGAGAGAGAAAGAGTCAGTAGGGGCCAGACCTGCTGATAGTGATGAGAGAGAGAGAGAGTCAGTAGGGGCCAGACCTGCTGATAGTGATGAGAGAGAGAGAGTCAGTAGGGGCCAGACCTGCTGATAGTGATGAGAGAGAGAGAGTCAGTAGGGGCCAGACCTGCTGATAGTGATGAGAGAGAGAGAGAGAGAGAGTCAGTAGGGGCCAGACCTGCTGATAGTGATGAGAGAGAGAGAGAGAGAGAGTCAGTAGGGGCCAGACCTGCTGATAGTGATGAGAGAGAGAGAGAGTCAGTAGGGGCCAGACCTGCTGATAGTGATGAGAGAGAGAGAGTCAGTAGGGGCCAGACCTGCTGATAGTGATGAGAGAGAGAGAGTCAGTAGGGGCCAGACCTGCTGATAGTGATGAGAGAGAGAGAGAGTCAGTAGGGGCCAGACCTGCTGATAGTGATGAGAGAGAGAGAGAGTCAGTAGGGGCCAGACATGCTGATAGTGATGAGAGAGAGAGAGAGTCAGTAGGGGCCAGACCTGCTGATAGTGATGAGAGAGAGAGAGAGTCAGTAGGGGCCAGACCTGCTGATAGTGATGAGAGAGAGAGAGAGAGAGTCAGTAGGGGCCAGACCTGCTGATAGTGATGAGAGAGAGAGAGAGTCAGTAGGGGCCAGACCTGCTGATAGTGATGAGAGAGAGAGAGTCAGTAGGGGCCAGACCTGCTGATAGTGATGAGAGAGAGAGAGAGTCAGTAGGGGCCAGACCTGCTGATAGTGATGAGAGAGAGAGAGTCAGTAGGGGCCAGACCTGCTGATAGTGATGAGAGAGAGAGAGAGAGTCAGTAGGGGCCAGACCTGCTGATAGTGATGAGAGAGAGAGTGTCAGTAGGGGCCAGACCTGCTGATAGTGATGAGAGAGAGAGAGAGTCAGTAGGGGCCAGACCTGCTGATAGTGATGAGAGAGAGAGAGAGAGTCAGTAGGGGCCAGACCTGCTGATAGTGATGAGAGAGAGAGAGAGAGAGAGAGAGAGTCAGTAGGGGCCAGACCTGCTGATAGTGATGAGAGAGAGAGAGAGAGTCAGTAGGGGCCAGACCTGCTGATAGTGATGAGAGAGAGAGAGAGAGAGAGAGAGAGAGAGTCAGTAGGGGCCAGACCTGCTGATAGTGATGAGAGAGAGAGAGAGAGTCAGTAGGGGCCAGACCTGCTGATAGTGATGAGAGAGAGAGAGAGTCAGTAGGGGCCAGACCTGCTGATAGTGATGAGAGAGAGAGAGTCAGTAGGGGCCAGACCTGCTGATAGTGATGAGAGAGAGAGAGAGAGTCAGTAGGGGCCAGACCTGCTGATAGTGATGAGAGAGAGAGAGAGAGTCAGTAGGGGCCAGACCTGCTGATAGTGATGAGAGAGAGAGAGAGTCAGTAGGGGCCAGACCTGCTGATAGTGATGAGAGAGAGAGAGTCAGTAGGGGCCAGACCTGCTGATAGTGATGAGAGAGAGAGAGAGTCAGTAGGGGCCAGACCTGCTGATAGTGATGAGAGAGAGAGAGTCAGTAGGGGCCAGACCTGCTGATAGTGATGAGAGAGAGAGAGAGTCAGTAGGGGCCAGACCTGCTGATAGTGATGAGAGAGAGAGTGTCAGTAGGGGCCAGACCTGCTGATAGTGATGAGAGAGAGAGAGAGTCAGTAGGGGCCAGACCTGCTGATAGTGATGAGAGAGAGAGTGTCAGTAGGGGCCAGACCTGCTGATAGTGATGAGAGAGAGAGAGAGTCAGTAGGGGCCAGACCTGCTGATAGTGATGAGAGAGAGAGTGTCAGTAGGGGCCAGACCTGCTGATAGTGATGAGAGAGAGAGAGAGTCAGTAGGGGCCAGACCTGCTGATAGTGATGAGAGAGAGAGAGTCAGTAGGGGCCAGACCTGCTGATAGTGATGAGAGAGAGAGAGAGAGAGTCAGTAGGGGCCAGACCTGCTGATAGTGATGAGAGAGAGAGAGAGTCAGTAGGGGCCAGACCTGCTGATAGTGATGAGAGAGAGTCAGTAGGGGCCAGACCTGCTGATAGTGATGAGAGAGAGAGAGAGAGAGTCAGTAGGGGCCAGACCTGCTGATAGTGATGAGAGAGAGAGAGTCAGTAGGGGCCAGACCTGCTGATAGTGATGAGAGAGAGAGTCAGTAGGGGCCAGACCTGCTGATAGTATTGAGAGAGAGAGAGAGAGAGAGAGAGAGAGAGAGAGTCAGTAGGGGCCAGACCTGCTGATAGTGATGAGAGAGAGTCAGTAGGGGCCAGACCTGCTGATAGTGATGAGGGAGAGAGAGAGAGAGTCAGTAGGGGCCAGACCTGCTGATAGTATTGAGAGAGAGAGAGATTTAGAATGAATAATATCCGACAATACCTTTTGAATTCTATGCGCTATACATTTTGCTAGGATTTTTGCATCACAACACTGAAGTGTAAGGGGCCTCCAATTTTGTAAATGGACTGGATCTTTATATTTTCCACTTGTATCCTGTTTCAATAATAATGAGATCAGACCTTCTTCTTGAGTGTCAGATAATCTACCATTTACATAGGAGTGGTGAAAACATGCTAATAACGGTCCTCTTAGTATATCAAAAAAGGTTTGGTATACCTCGACTGGTATGCCATCCAACCCTGGAGTTTTCCCGGACTTAAAGTCTTTAATTGCATCCAGAAGTTCCTCCTCTGTAATTTCACCTTCACATGAGTATTTCTGTGTGGCTGTTAATTTGACATTATCAATAGAAAAAAAATCTCTACAATTAGCTTCAGTTAGAGGAGATGGAGGTGACTGAAAAGAAAACATATGCTTAAAGTACTTTGTTTCTTCCTTCAAAATATCATTTGGTGAATTATGTGTGACTCCGTCAATTGTAACCAGTTTCATTAAGTTCTTTTTGGTAGCATTCCTATGTTGAAGATTAAAAAAGAATTTTGTGCATTTTTCCCCATTTTCCATCCAGTTTGCTTTATTTTTATAATATATTACACTGGATCTTTCTTGAATAAGTTTCTCCATTTCTTTTTGTTTTTCCTCTAATTTATTCTGAGCCTCTATGTTACAGTTTTTATTGCCATCTATCTGTTCTGTTAGACTTTCTATTTCCTTTCTTAGTATAAACTCTTTTGACCTAAATTGCTTTTGTTTTCGAGATGAGTACTGAATTGCATGGCCTCTAAAGGCACATTTAAAGGTGTCCCATACAATAAGGGGATTCGCTGTACCTATGTTATGTTGGAAAAAGTCAGTTATAAATTCCTTTGTTTTAATTATAAATAAATTATCATCCAATAGGCTTTGATTAAATTTCCAATATCCTCGCCCACGTGGAAATTCAGTAAGAGTAATGTATATGCCTATTATATGATGGTCCGACCGCATTCTGTCCCCTATCAACACTTTTTTTTACTTTTGGTGCCAACGAGAATGAGATAAGAAAGAAGTCAAGACGACTAGCTTGATTCAGTCTCCGCCATGTATATCTCACTAGATCAGTATATTTAAGCCTCCATATATCTACTAGTTCTAATGTATCCATGACATTCACAATTTCCTTAAGAGCATGTGGGTGATTGTTTGTGGTGTGATTTCCTTTACGGTCCATTGAGCTATTTAAAACAGTATTATAATCCCCCACCATAATAATATTGTCTTGAGTTGCTTGCAGGCTTGATAATTTATTATATATATTGTCAAAGAATTGTGGATCATCATTATTTGGTCCGTAAAGGTTAATGAGCCATATCTGTTTATGGTCCAATAACATATTTAAAATAATCCATCTACCTTGCGTATCTATTTGGACAATTTGCACATTCGGATCGAAATTACTATTAATTAATATCATCACCCCTTTTGAATTTCTTTGCCCATGGGAGAAGTATATTTCCCCCCCCCCCATTCTTTTTTCCACGCTACTTCATCTTGAATTGTTGATTGAGTTTCCTGTATACAATAGATATTATATTCCTTCTCTTTGAGCCATGTAAATATTGTTCTTCTTTTGTTATTATCAGCTAAGCCATTACAATTATAACTGGCTATACTTATTTCACCATACACCATAATGAGATACAAGTTTCAAGTCTATTTATCATTATATATGCTTGTAAATTTACCAATAAAAAATTGCGTAATGATTGAGTGTCCATATGGCTGTACCGTGATATTTGCATTGCTACGGAGTAACCCTTCAATTGTTCTCCACTAATTCCCCCGCTAAAGCCCCTCCCCATCCCAAGTTGAGCCGTCATCCCAGTGATCAGCATCCCACCCACGTCCCTCCGTATCCCTAAGGTCCCGAGAGGCCAGGATCCATCCATCGAAAACAGCACACAGTGCCACCCACAAAACAGAAGCAGATTAACCGCCAAAAGTATTTCCAATGCTTTCACCTCTATATATATATATATATCTATGTAACTATTTTTTAAAAATTATGCATATCCTATTTTCCATCATTATCAATTAATATGCGTAATAATGTCGGCAGTTCACGCGTAGGATTCTAACATATAACCCGGATTGCCATTGTATTTACATTTAATTCATTGACAAGCAATTATTATCCTAGCAAATAATTCCCGCGGTCCATCCCATACCCTCCCCCCCAACATCCCCACCCCCCCCACAACAGATGCCAGACAAGCACACACGCACATACATACTCCAACACACTCAACCCCCCTCCTCCACAATCCACCATAAAATCAAATACTCAACGGCTGTTATATCCCAGAGCCCAACTCGAGAAATAACTTAATTTACGAGTGCACATACAGTTAAAGCTGATTGAGAAAGCATGCAGATTGAGCAGAAATTGATAACAATGTGAGATTTGATTAATCTACTTAATCTATGTCAAGTCCTAGGTGATGGAGATCAGATCCACCCTCTTCACCTGAGACACAAACACTCTGATCCCCTGTTGTAACCATTTTCCCAAGCATCTCCATGCGGTCAGACCTTTGATTATTTTGTGCCACCTGGGCCACAATGATAAACCCCCTCTCTGATTGTCCGAGTGTGACACCCTCCCCATGGGTTACTGCAGCCAGTGTTGCCAGCACTGCCACTACCTGGGTGGGCGTACCCCACCGGAATCCCCACCGGCTAGGTAAAAGGTCGTCAAGGTTCTCATTAGCAGCTTTGAGAATTTCCTTGTATATTATGCTCTCCCATCAGGGGGCTCTGGCTTTGTAGGGCCAACCCTGCCAGGCAGGCTCAGAATCTTGAGGGGGCGGTGCTGCTCAAGTAGGTCTCTGACCGCATTTATTTCTCTGTTTAGGCTGCATATTCACAGCAGGTCCATAAAAGAGATGGGAACTTCTCTTTGGTGTATGGGTCGCTCAGGTGGGTGTCCAGGTTATAGGGTTAGGGATCTTTCCATCATGATAGGACAATGAAAAATTAGATTAGATGTATACTATATTTAAAAATGTATATCCCTCATCTACACAAAATTGAAAGCTCTCTGTTTTTTTTACATTAGTTTATTTTTTATTTCACTTGCTTTGGCAATGTAAACATATGTTTTCCATGCCAATAAAGCCCCTTTGAATTGAATTGAGAGAGAGAGAGGCGGGGGAAGAGAGGGTAAATGCAGTAGAAAGAGAGTGTGTGTGTGTGTGTTGCTAATGAGATATTTAGTAAAGAAAACAGAAGGTTAAATCAATAAAATGTAAGGTCACACTTTATGTATGTAACAGCATTGCTTCTGTCCCTCTCCTTTCCCCAACCTGGGCTGAAACCCGGGAGCCTCTGAACACATCAACAACTGCCTCCCACAAAGTATCGTTACTTATCGCTCCACAAAAGCCTCGGTCCTTGCAGAGCAATGGAAACAACTACTTCAAGGTCTCAGAGCGAGTGACGTCACCGATTGAAACACTACTAGCGTGCACCGCTTACTAGCTAGCCATTTCACACGGTTACATGATGCTCTACAGATGGTCATACTATCATCAAACTACCTGTTGATAAGCAACTGCTTGCTTGGGTTAGAATAAGGGTTAGGGTAAAGGTTAGGGTTACGATAAGGATTTAGGTTAGGGTTAGAGCTAGGGTTAGTAGATAGTTGAAATGTTACTGATAGTCTGTAGATAGTCTATAGAGCATCTACAGATGGACTGTACAAATATAGTGTTACCAAATTGTATGGTAATACATTATATAACCACTAATGACTATTGATCATCCTTGAGATGTTTCTACAACTTGATTGGAGTCCACCTGTGGAAAATTCAATTGATTGGACATGATTTGGAAAGGCACACACCTGTCTGGATAAGGTAGGTAATTATTGTAGGTAAGTATTGTTTACGGCGGAGCCCGGCGAAGCACGAGGCTAGCTAGCTAGCGGGTAGCTACTGGTAACGTTTAGCAACGGTGGAGAGTTGTTTCCAATGTTAATGTGCTAGCTAGCCAACGTTTAATTTTTGCTGCGTTATGAAAGGAACTAGACATGGACACGAATTATCTGTTTAGTGTGTTAACACACTATTGGTAGTTTGTTGTAACCAAGTATTGGTGCTAAACTGTGTGTTATTGGATGCTAGCATGCTAGTTAGCTATGGCGTCATAGTTAGGCATCGTGGGCTGTTGTGGGTAGTTACTGTAGGTTAGCATTGTTTTTCGGCGGTGCCGGGTGTAGCACGAAGCTAGCTAGCTAGCCGTTCTTCAAACAAAGTCAACACAGTGGCCATTGCTAGCTAGCCAACACGACCAGCTAACTGTACTGTAGTAGCTAAATACAATATACTTGTGCTAGCTAGCCAACGTTTAATTATTGCTGCGTTATGAAAGGAACTAGACACGGACACGAATGATCTGTTTAGTGTGTTAACACACTATTGGTAGTTTGTTGTAACCAAGTATTGGTGCTAAACTGTGTGTTATTGGATGCTAGCATGCTAGTTAGCTATGGTGTCATAGTTAGGCATCGTGGGCTGTTGTGGGTAGTTACTGTAGGTTGGCATTGTTTTCGGCGGTGCCGGGTGTAGCACGAAGCTAGCTAGCTAGCCGTTTTTCGAACAGAGTCAACACAGTAGCCATTGTGTGCTGTACTGTGGCAGCTAAATACAATATATTTGTGCTAGCTAGCCAACGTTTAATTATTTCTGCGTTATGAAAGGAACTAGACATGGACACGAATTATCTGCTTAGTGTGTTAACACACTATTGGTGGTTTGTTGTGACCAAGTGTTGGTGCTAAACTGTGTGTTATTGGATGCTAGCATGCTAGTTAGCTATGGTGTCATAGTTAGCTAGCTGAATAAAGTGGGTTGAGTCAATTCCTTTAAACATTGAACTGCTGTGGTTCACAACAATTCTGATTTCTAAAGGTGGAAGTTGGGAGAGTTTTTGTTCGGGTGGTTCAGTGAAACAATTATAGTTTCTGAGGTGGAAGTTTTGGTGAGGGAGGCCCTGCTCTCTCCTCTCCCAGATGTTTAGTTCATTTCATTCCGATCTCCTCTGCATTATTGTAGCCATTTGCTACAGCCTGTCAACTATGCCTCTGCCTATCCCTGTTCTCTCCTCTCTGCACAGGCTACACAAACGCCTCACACCGCGTGGCTGCTGCCTCTCTAACCTGGTGGTCCCTGCACGCACCCCACACCTGGAGTTCCAGGTCTCAGGCAGCCTCTGGAACTGCCGTTCTGCTGCCAACAAAGCTGACTTCATCCCAGCCTATGCTAACCTCCAGTCCCTCGACTTCCTGGCGCTGACGGAAACATGGATTACCACTGAAAACACTGCTACTCCTACTGCTCTCTCCTCGTCTGACCATGTGTTCTCGCATACCCCGAGAGCATCTGGTCAGAGGGGTGGTGGCACAGGAATCCTCATCTCTCCCAAGTGGACATTCTCAATTTTTCCCCTAACCCACCTGTCTATCTCCTCATTTGAATTCCATGCTGTCACAGTCACTAGCCCATTTAAGCTTAATATCCTTGTCATCTATCGCCCTCCAGGTTCCCTTGGAGAGTTCATCAATGAGCTTGACGCCTTGATAAGTTCCTTTCCTGAGGATGGCTCACCCCTCACAGTTTTGGGGGATTTCAACCTCCCTATGTCCACATTTGACTCATTTCTCTCTGCCTCCTTCTTTCCACTCCTCTCCTCTTTTGACCTCACCCTCTCACCGTCCCCCCCTACTCACAAGGCAGGCAATACGCTTGACCTCATCTTTACTAGATGCTGCTCTTCTACTAATCTCACTGCAACTCCCCTCCATGTCTCCGACCACTACTTTGTTTCCTTTTCTCTCTCGCTCTCCTCCAACACTACTCACTCTGCCCCTACACAGATGGTAATGCGCCGCCGCAACCTTCGCTCTCTCTCTCCCACTACTCTCTCCTCTTCCATCCTATCATCTCTTCCCTCTGCTCAATCCTTCTCCCTCCAATCTCCTGATTCTGCCTCCTCAACCCTCCTCTCCTCCCTTTCTGCATCCTTTGACTCTCTGTGTCCCCTATCCTCCCGGCCGGCTCGGTCCTCCCCTCCAGCTCCGTGGCTTGATGACTCATTGCGAGCTCACAGAACAGAGCTCCGGGCAGCGGAGCGGAAATGGAAGAAAACTAAACTCCCTGCCGACCTGGCATCTTTTCACTCCCTCCTCTCTACATTTTCTTCATCTGTTTCTGCTGCTAAGGCCACTTTCTACCACTCTAAATTCCAAGCATCTGCCTCTAACCCTAGGAAGCTCTTTGCCACATTTTCCTCCCTGCTGAATCCTACCCCCCCCCCCCCCCCTCCTCTCTCTCTGTGGATGACTTCGTCAACCACTTTGAAAAGAAGGTTGACGACATCCGATCCTCGTTTGTTAAGTCTAATGACACTGCTGGTCCTACTCACACTGCCCTACCCTATGCTTTGACTTCTTTCTCCCCTCTCTCTCCAGATAAATCCTGCGACTTGTGACTGCAGGCCGCCCAACAACCTGCCCGCTTGACCCCATCCCCTCCTCTCTTCTCCAGACCATCTCCGGTGACCTTCTCCCCTACCTCACCTCGCTGATCAACTCATCCTTGACCGCTGGCCATGTCCCTTCCGTCTTCAAGAGAGTGAGAGTTGCTCCCCTTCTCAAAAAACCAACACTCGATCCCACTGATGTCAACAACTACAGACCAGTATCCCTTCTTTCTTTTCTTCCAAAACTATTGAGCGTGCCGTCTTTAGCCAACTCTCTTGCTATCTCTCTCAGAATGACCTTCTTGATCCGAACCAGTCAGGTTTCAGGACTGGTCATTCAACTGAGACTGCTCTTCTCTGTGTCACGGAGGCTCTCCGCACTGCTAAAGCTAACTCTCTCTCCTCTGCTCTTGTCCTTCTAGACCTGTCTGCTGCCTTTGATACTGTGAACCATCAGATCCTCCTCTCCACCCTCTCCGAGCTGGGCATCTCCGGCGCGGCTCACTCCTGGATTGCGTCCTACCTGACCGGTCGCTCCTACCAAGTGGCGTGGCGAGAAGCTGTCTCCGCACCACGTGCTCTCACCACTGGTGTGCCCCAGGCTCAGTTCTAGGCCCTCTCCTTTTCTCCCTATACACCAAGTCACTTGGCTCTGTCATATCCTCACATGGCCTCTCCTATCATTGCTACGCTGACGATACACAACTAATCTTCTCCTTTCCCCCTTCTGATAACCAGGTGGCGAATCGCATCTCTGCATGTCTGGCAGACATATCATATGGGAGGACGGATCACCACCTCAAGCTGAACCCTGGCAAGACGGAGCTGCTCTTCCTCCCGGGGAAGGACTGCCCGTTCCATGATCTCGCCATCACGGTTGACAACTCCGTTGTGTCCTCCTCCCAGAGTGCGAAGAGCCTTGGCGTGACCCTGGACAACACCCTGTCGTTCTCCGCTAACATCAAGGCGGTGACCCGCTCCTGCAGGTTCATGCTCTACAACATTCGGAGAGTACGACCCTGCCTTACACAGGAAGCGGCACAGGTCCTAATCCAGGCACTTGTCATCTCCCGTCTGGATTACTGCAACTCGCTGTTGGCTGGCCTCCCTGCCTGTGCCATTAAACCCCTACAACTCATCCAGAATGCCGCAGCCCGTCTGGTGTTCAACCTTCCCAAGTTCTCTCACGTCACCCCCCTCCTCCGCACACTCCACTGGCTTCCAGTTGAAGCTCGCATCCGTTACAAGACCATGGTGCTTGCCTATGGAGCAGTGAGGGGAACGGCACCTCTGTACCTTCGGGCTCTGATCAGTCCCTACACCCAAACGAGGGCATTGCGTTCATCCACCTCTGGCCTGCTGGCTCCCCTTCCTCTGCGGAAGCATAGTTCCCGCTCAGCCCAGTCAAAACTGTTTGCTGCTCTGGCACCCCAATGGTGGAACAAGCTCCCTCACGACGCCAGGACAGCGGAGTCACTCACCACCTTCCGGAGACATTTGAAACCCCACCTCTTTAAGGAATACCTGGGATAGGATAAAGTAATCCTTCTACCCCCCCCCCCCCCCCCCCCCCCAAAAAAAAAAATTGTAAAGTGGTTATCCCACTGGCTATAGGGTGAATGCACCAATTTGTGAGTCGCTCTGGATAAGAGCGTCTGCTAAACGACGTAAATGTGCCCTTGAGCAAGGCACTTAACCCTAATTGCTCCTGTAAGTCGCTCTGGATAAGAGCGTCTGCTAAATGACTAAAATGTCAAATGTAAATGTACTGTAATACCACCAAGGAAATGTTGTCCCTTGTGCTGGGGTGATGCTGCCATCTGGTGGTGAAAGATGGATATTACTTTTGTGAGTGTACTATGCAGTTGCTCCGCATGTCTGGTCTGTGTGTGAGTCCTTGTGTGCGTGTCAAATCAAATCAAATTGAATTTGTCACATGCGCCGCCGAATACAACAGGTGTAGACCTTACCGTGAAATGCTTACTTACAAGCCCTTAACCAACAATGCAGTTCAAGAAATAGAGTTAAGAAGATATTTACTAAAAAAATGAAAGTAAAAAAAGTAACACTAAAATAACAATACCGAGGCTATATACAGGGGGTACTGGTACCGAGTCAATGTGTGGGGGTACAGGTTAGTCGTGGTCATTTGTACATGTAGGTAGGGGTAAAGTGACTGCATAAATAATAAACAGCGAGTAGCAGCAGTGTAAAGCAGTGTGTGTGTGTGTGTGGGGGGGGGGGGGGGTCAATGTAAATAGTTTGGGTGGCCATTTGATTAATTGTTCAGCAGTCTTATGGCTTGGGGGTAGAAGCTGTTAAGGAGCCTTTTGAACCTATACTTAGCGCTCCGGTACCGCTTGCTGTGCGGTAGCAGAGAGAACAGTATATGACTTGGGTGACTGGAGTCTCTGACACCGCCTAGTATATAGGTCCTGGATGGCAGGGTGCTTGGCCCCAGTGATGTACTGGGCCGTACGCACTACCCTCTATAGTGCCTCACGGTCGGATGCTGAGCAGTTGCCATACCAGGCGGGGATGCAACCGGCCAGGATGCTCTCGATGGTGCAGCTGTAGAACCTTTTCAGGATCTGGGGACCCATGCCAAATCTTTTCAGTCTCCTGAGGGGGAAAAGGTGTTGTCGTGCCCTCTTCACGACTGTCTTGGTGTGTTTGGACCACGATAGTTTGTTGGTGATGTGGACACCAAGGAACTTGAAACTCTCGACCCTCTCCACTACAGCCCCGTCGATGTGAATGGGGGCGTGTTTGGCCCTCCTTTTCCTGTAGTCCACGATCATTTCCTTTGTCTTGCTCACATTGAGGGAGAGGTTGTTGTCCTGGCACCACACTGCCAGGTCTCTGACCTCCTCCCTATAGGCTGTCTCATTGTTGTCGGTGATCAGGCCTATCACTGTTGTGTCGTGAGCAAACTTAATGATGGTGTTGGAGTCTTGCTTGACCATGCAGTCATGGGTAAACAGGGAGTACAGGAGGGGACTAAGCACACACCTCTGAGGGGCCCCCGTGTTGAGGATCAGCGTGGCAAATGTGTTGTTGCCTACCCTTACCACATGGGGGCGGCCCGTCAGGAAGTCCAGGATCCAGTTGCAGAGGGAGGTGTTTAGTCCCAGGATCCTTAGCTTAGTGATGAGCTTTGTGGGCACTATGATGTTGAACGCTGAGCTGTAGTCAATGAACAGCATTCTCACATAGGTGTTCCTTTTGTCCAGGTGTGAAAGGGCAGTGTGGAGCGCAATAGAGATTGAATCATCTGTGGATCTGTTGGGGCGGTATGCGAATTGAAGAGAGTCTAGGGTTTCCGGGATGATGGTGTTGATGTGAGCCATGACCAGCCTTTCAAAGCACTTCATTGCTACCGACGTGAGTGCTACAGGTCGGTAGTCATTTAGGCAGGTTACCTTCGCTTTCTTGGGCACAGGGACTATGGTGGTCTACTTGAAACATGTAGGTATTACAGACTCTGTCAGGGAGAGGTTGAAAATGTCAGTGAAGACACTGTGTGTGTGTGTGTGTGTGTGTGTGTGGTATTGATGATTTCTAGATGTCTTATTGATTAGCTGAATCAGGAGTTTAAGCATTACACCAGGGCAGAAGATCAAAACATCCTTAATATCTTAAAGGAAAAATCCACCCAAAACCACTAATTCCTTTAATTTACAGTGTTGAATAACACTAATATGTGAGAATAATATTTTTTGTGAACAAAAGTTTCATTTTGGCGTTATAATAAGGTTGGTAACAACATTGTTGTGGAAATATGTTGCAGCTCAAGTCGAATACAAAATCCACAATGCAATGCTCTCTCTAGGGGCTGGGTAGCAAGCTAGCAAACGTAGCTTCGCACAATAATACCAAAGACAATATCAGCATGTAAAGTAGCTAGTTAGCTGTAAAAATCGCCTGAACAAACTGCACTATCAATTTAGGAGTCTACAATCTCACCATGTTCAACCTGCAGATCGATGTTTCTCACAGAGTGTAGTCTGACATTCGCAACGGCAGATATACTTTTAAAGAGATGGGAAACGTTGCCCAAACTAAGTCAATAGACTCCCATTCAAGGAGTGCATCATTAGAAATATTTTCCGAGATGTGAATTAATTAGCTTGTTATCTGTAATATCGTATAGGTTTGAAATCGTGACATAGCGTATTTTCCGTCACGACATTACGTATTTTGCGTGACGACAGGCTTAGCAACTGCGTGATTCAGCATGACAACGCGAACGCGATTGGTCGACAGTCTACTGGATGGGGCGTTATACGTTCCTTCATTCAATGGATTCCTATCTCCTTTCTATAATATCTCTGGCAACAGCACCATGCAATGCACCCTGGACTAAAGAGGCAGACAAATAGGAAAATGTGCTCTGTTAAATTACAAATTTCTCGAGGTAGGAATATCACTCAAATATGATCAATGGCTCATTCGAGAGAAGACATCCTCCCGAGTTATGACATCGGACACTATTGAAATTGGACATGTATGATAGACTTTTTCGTGATCTAAAAGTCGTATTCCTATTAATTTCCAGTGTAGTGAGAGAGACTTTATCACAGTGCTACCTCATACTGGCTGGATTTCTGCCTGCTTGAACCCCAATAACTCAGATACACATGAAAACAGAGAAATGCACAAAAACAATATAACTTTCAAAATGGGTTAACGTTTCCTTTAAGAACCAGGGCCATAACAACATTAGGCACCAAAAGGAAGAAAATGGTCTGAAACAGGTATCATTGCCTAATACGAAACACTCATTTTCGTATTTTTTCTCTAATGAATATGCCCCTGGATGAGTAATAAACTACATGTTATCTGTGTATCTAGCAAGAAAACCACTAGACTCATCCACTTCCTGTTTCTCAGCTCTCTCATCTCTATCTCCGCTCACAGCTGCTGACCTTTGGTGACCTTTGACAGCCTGATCATGATACCTACCCACCCTTTGACCTTCCTGACCCTGGGCCTGGTCCTAACTCAGAGGTGAGAAGTTAGGGGTCAGAGGTCAGGGAGAGTTGAATACACAGTGGTTCTCATATTGTTACTAATTTCACAGTTACTAATTTTACAGATGGCTAGCTCATATTCCACACCTCTCTGCTTCTCTCTCTCTCTC
>NW_028157407.1:10000-17500 GCF_964263955.1 Coregonus lavaretus
CGGACGTGTACGGGTGCTTCACGACAGAGAGGGGCCATGGGGACATGAGGTAGCCGAAACCGGGCCTTCCCCTGGGCATGGGAACGGCCAGTAGGTCCCTGGAGGTATGGTCCACTTCGGAGCGTTGGAACCATGGTTCTGAGGGACCCAGAACCCTCAAACATGCCCGATTCCCAATATCCGCACAGGCCGAGAGGTTTGCCATCACCCCCGGATCAATCCGCCATGGAAGTCTATTCTCTGAAAACGAGGTTTTCAAAATCGCGCCGGTACCTGTCTGGCCGACCTGGAACCGAGTGGGGCTACTACGGGAGAGGCCAAATTATCGACATAAGCCCTGCCACCCGCTGGGCCTGTCTGTGCTCCGCCGTTTGGGGGAAAAAACAGCGATTTCGGTTTTGAAAAAACGACTTAAAACGTTAATAATTCAAAAACTAAAAGTCCAATCAGGATGGGGTTTTTTTGGCGCAAAAGGGCACGAATAGACGCACATTTATATATAAATTAATTCGTTTTTGGAAATTTTTTACTATATTTTAATTATGTTAGAAAAGTGAAAAAAAAAAATAGGGGTCAGAACGGTTGATGTTCCTATACGAGTTAAGAAAAACCCTTTTAGGTAATGGAAGTTCATCATAAAAGAGGATAATAGACCAAATTTGGGACCTCTAGCTCATCGGGAAGTATTTTTAAACATTATTTGAAAAAATCGGAAAAATCGGCCGAAATTGCACTATGTCCCTTCGTGCATGGTAACCCAAATGAGAACCAGGGGGAACGGCTCCTGACTCACACAAGGCCGACATGGGTGCTCTTGGTCGGATTGGGTTGTGGGTCAGACACCCCCACATGGAAGACCGCCGGCGGTCGATGGGAGAACCAGAGACCGACTCCTGGCTCACGGAAGGCCGATTTGGGTGCACTTGGTCGGATTGGGTTGTGGGTCAGACACCCCAACATGGTTGTCCGCCGGCGGACACCAGGAGAACCAGGGACCGACTCCTGCCTCACGGAAGGCCGATTTGATGCACTTTTTTCGGATTGGGGTGGTGGTCAGACACCCCCATATGGAAATCATCCGGTTGACAACAGGAGAACCAGGGACCGACTCCTGCCTCACGGAAGGCCGATTTTGATGCACTTTTCTCGGATTGGGTTGGTGGTCAGACACCCCAACATGGTTGTCCGCCGGCGGACACCAGGAGAACCAGGGACCGACTCCTGGCTCACGGAAGGCCGATTTGATGCACTTTTTTCGGATTGGGGTGGTGGTCAGACACCCCCATATGGAAATCATCCGGTTGACAACAGGAGAACCAGGGGCCGACTCCTGCCTCACGGAAGGCCGATTTTGATGCACTTTTCTCGGATTGGGTTGGTGGTCAGACACCCCAACATGGTTGTCCGCCGGCGGACACCAGGAGAACCAGGGACCGACTCCTGGCTCACGGAAGGCCGATTTGATGCACTTTTTTCGGATTGGGGTGGTGGTCAGACACCCCCATATGGAAATCATCCGGTTGACAACAGGAGAACCAGGGGCCGACTCCTGCCTCACGGAAGGCCGATTTTGATGCACTTTTCTCGGATTGGGTTGGTGGTCAGACACCCCCATATGGAAACCATCCGGTTGACACTATGAGAACCAGGGACCGACTCCTGGCTCCCGGAAGGCCGATTTTGATGCACTTTTCTCGGATTGGGTTGGTGGTCAGACACCCCCATATGGAAACCATCCGGTTGACACTATGAGAACCAGGGACCGACTCCTGGCTCCCGGAAGGCCGATTTTGATGCACTTTTCTCGGATTGGGTTGGTGGTCAGACACCCCCATATGGAAACCATCCGGTTGACACTATGAGAACCAGGGACCGACTCCTGGCTCCCGGAAGGCCGATTTTGATGCACTTTTCTCGGATTGGGTTGGTGGTCAGACACCCCCATATGGAAATCATCCGGTTGACATTAGGAGAACCAGGGACCGACTCCTGGCTCCCGGAAGGCCGATTTTGATGCACTTTTCTCGGATTGGGTTGGTGGTCAGACACCCCCATATGGAAATCATCCGGTTGACATTAGGAGAACCAGGGACCGACTCCTGGCTCCCGGAAGGCCGATTTTGATGCACTTTTCTCGGATTGGGTTGGTGGTCAGACACCCCCATATGGAAACCATCCGGTTGACACTATGAGAACCAGGGACCGACTCCTGGCTCCCGGAAGGCCGATTTTGATGCACTTTTCTCGGATTGGGTTGGTGGTCAGACACCCCCATATGGAAATCATCCGGTTGACATTAGGAGAACCAGGGACCGACTCCTGGCTCCCGGAAGGCCGATTTTGATGCACTTTTCTCGGATTGGGTTGGTGGTCAGACACCCCCATATGGAAATCATCCGGTTGACATTAGGAGAACCAGGGACCGACTCCTGGCTCCCGGAAGGCCGATTTTGATGCACTTTTCTCGGATTGGGTTGGTGGTCAGACACCCCCATATGGAAACCATCCGGTTGACACTATGAGAACCAGGGACCGACTCCTGGCTCCCGGAAGGCCGATTTTGATGCACTTTTCTCGGATTGGGTTGGTGGTCAGACACCCCCATATGGAAATCATCCGGTTGACACTATGAGAACCAGGGACCGACTCCTGGCTCACGGAGGCCGATTTTGATGCACTTTTCTCGGATTGGGTTGGTGGTCAGACACCCCCATATGGAAATCATCCGGTTGACACTATGAGAACCAGGGACCGACTCCTGGCTCCCGGAAGGCCGATTTTGATGCACTTTTCTCGGATTGGGTTGGTGGTCAGACACCCCCATATGGAAATCATCCGGTTGACATTAGGAGAACCAGGGACCGACTCCTGGCTCCCGGAAGGCCGATTTTGATGCACTTTTCTCGGATTGGGTTGGTGGTCAGACACCCCCATATGGAAATCATCCGGTTGACACTATGAGAACCAGGGACCGACTCCTGGCTCACGGAGGCCGATTTTGATGCACTTTTCTCGGATTGGGTTGGTGGTCAGACACCCCCATATGGAAATCATCCGGTTGACACTATGAGAACCAGGGACCGACTCCTGGCTCCCGGAAGGCCGATTTTGATGCACTTTTCTCGGATTGGGTTGGTGGTCAGACACCCCCATATGGAAACCATCCGGTTGACACTATGAGAACCAGGGACCGACTCCTGGCTCCCGGAAGGCCGATTTTGATGCACTTTTCTCGGATTGGGTTGGTGGTCAGACACCCCCATATGGAAATCATCCGGTTGACACTATGAGAACCAGGGACCGACTCCTGGCTCACGGAGGCCGATTTTGATGCACTTTTCTCGGATTGGGGTGGTGGTCAGACACCCCCATATGGTAAACCGCCGGCGGACACTAGGAGAACCAGGGGAGGCTCTTACCTCACACATGGGGGTTTTGGGTGCCCTTGGCCGGCTTGGGGGTGACCCCAAGAGGGGGTCCAAGACCCCACACCCGGATCCATCCACAGGGGGGCGCCACATGTCATTTTAAGCCTGATTTCACTAGGGGAACCAGGGGATGATCTTAACTCACAAATGGGGGTTTTGGGTGCCCATGGCTGGCTTGGGGGTGACCCCAAGAGGGGGTCCAAGACCCCACAGCCGGATCCATCCACAGGGGGGCGCCACAGAGGTCATTTTAGGCCTGATTTCACTAGGGGAACCAGGGGATGATCTTAACTCACAAATGGGGGATTTGGCTGCCCATGGCTTGGGGGAGACCCCAAGAGGGGGTCCAAGCACCCCCACCCGGATCCATCCACAGGGGGGCGCCACATGTCACTTTAGGCCTGATTTCACTATGGGGACACAGGGGAGGCTGTTCACTCACACATGGGGGTTTTGGGTGCCCATGGCCGGCTTGGGGGTGACCCCAAGAGGGGGTACAAGACCCCACAGCCGGATCCATCCACAGGGGGGCGCCACATGTCATTTTAAGCCTGATTTCACTATGGGGACCCAGGGGAGGCTGTTCACTCACACATGGGGGTTTTGGGTGCCCATGGTCGGCATGGCTGGCTTGGAGGAGACCCCAAGAAGGGGTCCAAGCACCCCCATCCAGATCCATCCACAGGGGGGCGCCACAGGTCACTTTAGGCCGGATTTCACTATGGGGACCCAGGGGAGGCTGTTCACTCACACATGGGGGTTTTGGGTGCCCATGGTCGGCATGGCCAGCTTGGGGGAGACCCCAAGAAGGGGTCCAAGCACCCACAGCCGAATCCATCCACAGGGGGGCGCCACAGGTCACTTTAGGCCGGATTTCACTATGGGGACCCAGGGGAGGCTGTTCACTCACACATGGGGGTTTTGGGTGCCCATGGTCGGCATGGCCAGCTTGGGGGAGACCCCAAGAAGGGGTCCAAGCACCCACAGCCGAATCCATCCACAGGGGGGCGCCACAGGTCACTTTAGGCCGGATTTCACTATGGGTACACTGGGGAGGCTGTTCACTCACACATGGGGGTTTTGGGTGCCCATGGTCGGCATGGCTGGCTTGGAGGAGACCCCAAGAAGGGGTCCAAGCACCCCCACCAAGATCCATCCACAGGGGGGCGCCACAGGTCACTTTAAGCCTGATTTCACTATGGGTACACTGGGGAGGCTGTTCACTCACACATGGGGGTTTTGGGTGCCCATGGTCGGCATGGCTGGCTTGGAGGAGACCCCAAGAAGGGGTCCAAGCACCCCCACCAAGATCCATCCACAGGGGGGCGCCACAGGTCACTTTAAGCCTGATTTCACTATGGGTACACTGGGGAGGCTGTTCACTCACACATGGGGGTTTTGGGTGCCCATGGTCGGCATGGCTGGCTTGGAGGAGACCCCAAGAAGGGGTCCAAGCACCCCCACCAAGATCCATCCACAGGGGGGCGCCACAGGTCACTTTAAGCCTGATTTCACTATGGGTACACTGGGGAGGCTGTTCACTCACACATGGGGGTTTTGGGTGCCCATGGTCGGCATGGCTGGCTTGGAGGAGACCCCAAGAAGGGGTCCAAGCACCCCCACCAAGATCCATCCACAGGGGGGCGCCACAGGTCACTTTAAGCCTGATTTCACTATGGGTACACTGGGGAGGCTGTTCACTCACACATGGGGGTTTTGGGTGCCCATGGTCGGCATGGCTGGCTTGGAGGAGACCCCAAGAAGGGGTCCAAGCACCCCCACCAAGATCCATCCACAGGGGGGCGCCACAGGTCATTTTCACTAGGAGAACCAGGGGAGGGCTCCTGACTCACACATGGGCATTCTGGGTGCCCATGGCTGGGATGGGTGAGACAGAGTCCAGCCCTCCACACACAAAAGTGACCCAGCAGGCCAGAAGAAAGGGGAGAGAGAGAGAGAGAGAGAACAAATAATACATGGGCACAGAGCAGCCAGCCTCCATTGGAGCTGCCTGCACAGTGCTGCCCTCCTGTGGGAAAGGTTCACACACACACTCACTCACTCACTCACACAGACACACACAGACAAACCTATTCACTTGGGCCTTCTCCCTCATGCCCTGCTGACATCCATGCAGGCCCACATTGACCTTTGTGACCTCTGGAGCTCCATGCACCTTGTTCTAAACTCCCTGCCTAGTAAAGGGCATCTCCCATGGGCATGAGAGTACAGCTCACTCCCCTGGAGCACCATGCCTCTTTTTAATCACTCTCTCCCTATTAAAACCCTCTCTCCCATGGGCTTGAGAGTACAGCTTACTCCCTTGACCTCCAGAGGTATAGGAGGCCAAAAAAAAAGGGGGACAGAGCAGACAGCCCCCAAAGGGGATGCCTGCTCTGCCCCCCTATGAGACAGGTTCACTCACTCACACAGACACACCTATTCACTTGGGCCTTCTCCCTCATGCCCTGCTGACATCCATGCAGGCCCACATTGACCTTTGTGACCTCTGGAGCTCCATGCCTCTTTTTAAACTCTCTCTTCCCATTAAAAGCCTCTCTCACATGGGCTTGAGAGTACAGCTTACTCCCTTGACCTCCAGAGGTATAGGAGGCCAAAAAAAAAGGGGGACAGAGCAGACAGCCCCCAAAGGGGATGCCTGCTCTGCCCCCCTATGAGACAGGTTCACTCACTCACACAGACACACCTATTCACTTGGGCCTTCTCTCTGTGGCCCTGCTGACAGCCATGCAGGCCCACATTGACCTTTGTGACCTCTGGAGCTCATTGCCTCCATCTCTACACTCCATGCCCAGTGAAACCCTCTCTCACTCGGCCTGAGACTGCAGCTCACTCCCTGGATGGCCTGGGCTCCAGAACCACGACCACCAAGCCCACACTCCCTGCCCACTCAAACCCTCTCTCACTCGGCCTCAGACTGCAGCTCACTCCCTGGATGGCCTGGGCTCCAGAACCACGACCACCAAGCCCACACTCCCTGCCCACTCAAACCCTCTCTCACTCGGCCTCAGACTGCAGCTCACTCCCTGGATGGCCTGGGCTCCAGAACCACGACCACCAAGCCCACACTCCCTGCCCGCTCAAACCATCTCTCACTCGGACTGAGACTGCAGCTCACTGCATGGGCGTCCCCGACCTCCATGCCTCCAGGCCCACACTCCGTGTCCGCTCAAACCATCTCTCACTCGGACTGAGACTGCAGCTCACTGCATGGGCGTCCCCGACCTCCATGCCTCCAGGCCCACACTCCGTGTCCGCTCAAACCATCTCTCACTCGGACTGAGACTGCAGCTCACTGCATGGGCGTCCCCGACCTCCATGCCTCCAGGCCCACACTCTGTGTCCGCTCAAACCATCTCTCACTCGGACTGAGACTGCAGCTCACTGCATGGGCCTCCCCGACCTCCATGCCTCCAGGCCCACACTCCGTGTCCGCTCAAACCATCTCTCACTCGGACTGAGACTGCAGCTCACTGCATGGGCGTCCCCGACCTCCATGCCTCCAGGCCCACACTCCGTGTCCGCTCAAACCATCTCTCACTCGGACTGAGACTGCAGCTCACTGCATGGGCGTCCCCGACCTCCATGCCTCCAGGCCCACACTCTGTGTCCGCTCAAACCATCTCTCACTCGGACTGAGACTGCAGCTCACTGCATGGGCCTCCCCGACCTCCATGCCTCCAGGCCCACACTCCGTGTCCGCTCAAACCATCTCTCACTCGGACTGAGACTGCAGCTCACTGCATGGGCCTCCCCGACCTCCATGCCTCCAGGCCCACACTCCGTGTCCGCTCAAACCATCTCTCACTCGGACTGAGACTGCAGCTCACTGCATGGGCGTCCCCGACCTCCATGCCTCCAGGCCCACACTCTGTGTCCGCTCAAACCATCTCTCACTCGGACTGAGACTGCAGCTCACTGCCACTCCATGCCCGCTCAAACCATCTCTCACTCGGCCTGAGACTGCAGCTCACTCCATGGGTGGCCTGGGCTCCAGAACCACGACCACCAGGCGAACCGGGGCACCCACTCTTAAGCACCCCTCCCGCGG
>NW_028157407.1:27500-32500 GCF_964263955.1 Coregonus lavaretus
AAATCATCCGGTTGACAACAGGAGAACCAGGGGCCGACTCCTGCCTCACGGAAGGCCGATTTTGATGCACTTTTCTCGGATTGGGTTGGTGGTCAGACACCCCAACATGGTTGTCCGCCGGCGGACACCAGGAGAACCAGGGACCGACTCCTGGCTCACGGAAGGCCGATTTGATGCACTTTTTTCGGATTGGGGTGGTGGTCAGACACCCCCATATGGAAATCATCCGGTTGACAACAGGAGAACCAGGGGCCGACTCCTGCCTCACGGAAGGCCGATTTTGATGCACTTTTCTCGGATTGGGTTGGTGGTCAGACACCCCCATATGGAAACCATCCGGTTGACACTATGAGAACCAGGGACCGACTCCTGGCTCCCGGAAGGCCGATTTTGATGCACTTTTCTCGGATTGGGTTGGTGGTCAGACACCCCCATATGGAAACCATCCGGTTGACACTATGAGAACCAGGGACCGACTCCTGGCTCCCGGAAGGCCGATTTTGATGCACTTTTCTCGGATTGGGTTGGTGGTCAGACACCCCCATATGGAAACCATCCGGTTGACACTATGAGAACCAGGGACCGACTCCTGGCTCCCGGAAGGCCGATTTTGATGCACTTTTCTCGGATTGGGTTGGTGGTCAGACACCCCCATATGGAAATCATCCGGTTGACATTAGGAGAACCAGGGACCGACTCCTGGCTCCCGGAAGGCCGATTTTGATGCACTTTTCTCGGATTGGGTTGGTGGTCAGACACCCCCATATGGAAATCATCCGGTTGACATTAGGAGAACCAGGGACCGACTCCTGGCTCCCGGAAGGCCGATTTTGATGCACTTTTCTCGGATTGGGTTGGTGGTCAGACACCCCCATATGGAAACCATCCGGTTGACACTATGAGAACCAGGGACCGACTCCTGGCTCCCGGAAGGCCGATTTTGATGCACTTTTCTCGGATTGGGTTGGTGGTCAGACACCCCCATATGGAAATCATCCGGTTGACATTAGGAGAACCAGGGACCGACTCCTGGCTCCCGGAAGGCCGATTTTGATGCACTTTTCTCGGATTGGGTTGGTGGTCAGACACCCCCATATGGAAATCATCCGGTTGACATTAGGAGAACCAGGGACCGACTCCTGGCTCCCGGAAGGCCGATTTTGATGCACTTTTCTCGGATTGGGTTGGTGGTCAGACACCCCCATATGGAAACCATCCGGTTGACACTATGAGAACCAGGGACCGACTCCTGGCTCCCGGAAGGCCGATTTTGATGCACTTTTCTCGGATTGGGTTGGTGGTCAGACACCCCCATATGGAAATCATCCGGTTGACACTATGAGAACCAGGGACCGACTCCTGGCTCACGGAGGCCGATTTTGATGCACTTTTCTCGGATTGGGTTGGTGGTCAGACACCCCCATATGGAAATCATCCGGTTGACACTATGAGAACCAGGGACCGACTCCTGGCTCCCGGAAGGCCGATTTTGATGCACTTTTCTCGGATTGGGTTGGTGGTCAGACACCCCCATATGGAAATCATCCGGTTGACATTAGGAGAACCAGGGACCGACTCCTGGCTCCCGGAAGGCCGATTTTGATGCACTTTTCTCGGATTGGGTTGGTGGTCAGACACCCCCATATGGAAATCATCCGGTTGACACTATGAGAACCAGGGACCGACTCCTGGCTCACGGAGGCCGATTTTGATGCACTTTTCTCGGATTGGGTTGGTGGTCAGACACCCCCATATGGAAATCATCCGGTTGACACTATGAGAACCAGGGACCGACTCCTGGCTCCCGGAAGGCCGATTTTGATGCACTTTTCTCGGATTGGGTTGGTGGTCAGACACCCCCATATGGAAACCATCCGGTTGACACTATGAGAACCAGGGACCGACTCCTGGCTCCCGGAAGGCCGATTTTGATGCACTTTTCTCGGATTGGGTTGGTGGTCAGACACCCCCATATGGAAATCATCCGGTTGACACTATGAGAACCAGGGACCGACTCCTGGCTCACGGAGGCCGATTTTGATGCACTTTTCTCGGATTGGGGTGGTGGTCAGACACCCCCATATGGTAAACCGCCGGCGGACACTAGGAGAACCAGGGGAGGCTCTTACCTCACACATGGGGGTTTTGGGTGCCCTTGGCCGGCTTGGGGGTGACCCCAAGAGGGGGTCCAAGACCCCACACCCGGATCCATCCACAGGGGGGCGCCACATGTCATTTTAAGCCTGATTTCACTAGGGGAACCAGGGGATGATCTTAACTCACAAATGGGGGTTTTGGGTGCCCATGGCTGGCTTGGGGGTGACCCCAAGAGGGGGTCCAAGACCCCACAGCCGGATCCATCCACAGGGGGGCGCCACAGAGGTCATTTTAGGCCTGATTTCACTAGGGGAACCAGGGGATGATCTTAACTCACAAATGGGGGATTTGGCTGCCCATGGCTTGGGGGAGACCCCAAGAGGGGGTCCAAGCACCCCCACCCGGATCCATCCACAGGGGGGCGCCACATGTCACTTTAGGCCTGATTTCACTATGGGGACACAGGGGAGGCTGTTCACTCACACATGGGGGTTTTGGGTGCCCATGGCCGGCTTGGGGGTGACCCCAAGAGGGGGTACAAGACCCCACAGCCGGATCCATCCACAGGGGGGCGCCACATGTCATTTTAAGCCTGATTTCACTATGGGGACCCAGGGGAGGCTGTTCACTCACACATGGGGGTTTTGGGTGCCCATGGTCGGCATGGCTGGCTTGGAGGAGACCCCAAGAAGGGGTCCAAGCACCCCCATCCAGATCCATCCACAGGGGGGCGCCACAGGTCACTTTAGGCCGGATTTCACTATGGGGACCCAGGGGAGGCTGTTCACTCACACATGGGGGTTTTGGGTGCCCATGGTCGGCATGGCCAGCTTGGGGGAGACCCCAAGAAGGGGTCCAAGCACCCACAGCCGAATCCATCCACAGGGGGGCGCCACAGGTCACTTTAGGCCGGATTTCACTATGGGGACCCAGGGGAGGCTGTTCACTCACACATGGGGGTTTTGGGTGCCCATGGTCGGCATGGCCAGCTTGGGGGAGACCCCAAGAAGGGGTCCAAGCACCCACAGCCGAATCCATCCACAGGGGGGCGCCACAGGTCACTTTAGGCCGGATTTCACTATGGGTACACTGGGGAGGCTGTTCACTCACACATGGGGGTTTTGGGTGCCCATGGTCGGCATGGCTGGCTTGGAGGAGACCCCAAGAAGGGGTCCAAGCACCCCCACCAAGATCCATCCACAGGGGGGCGCCACAGGTCACTTTAAGCCTGATTTCACTATGGGTACACTGGGGAGGCTGTTCACTCACACATGGGGGTTTTGGGTGCCCATGGTCGGCATGGCTGGCTTGGAGGAGACCCCAAGAAGGGGTCCAAGCACCCCCACCAAGATCCATCCACAGGGGGGCGCCACAGGTCACTTTAAGCCTGATTTCACTATGGGTACACTGGGGAGGCTGTTCACTCACACATGGGGGTTTTGGGTGCCCATGGTCGGCATGGCTGGCTTGGAGGAGACCCCAAGAAGGGGTCCAAGCACCCCCACCAAGATCCATCCACAGGGGGGCGCCACAGGTCACTTTAAGCCTGATTTCACTATGGGTACACTGGGGAGGCTGTTCACTCACACATGGGGGTTTTGGGTGCCCATGGTCGGCATGGCTGGCTTGGAGGAGACCCCAAGAAGGGGTCCAAGCACCCCCACCAAGATCCATCCACAGGGGGGCGCCACAGGTCACTTTAAGCCTGATTTCACTATGGGTACACTGGGGAGGCTGTTCACTCACACATGGGGGTTTTGGGTGCCCATGGTCGGCATGGCTGGCTTGGAGGAGACCCCAAGAAGGGGTCCAAGCACCCCCACCAAGATCCATCCACAGGGGGGCGCCACAGGTCATTTTCACTAGGAGAACCAGGGGAGGGCTCCTGACTCACACATGGGCATTCTGGGTGCCCATGGCTGGGATGGGTGAGACAGAGTCCAGCCCTCCACACACAAAAGTGACCCAGCAGGCCAGAAGAAAGGGGAGAGAGAGAGAGAGAGAGAACAAATAATACATGGGCACAGAGCAGCCAGCCTCCATTGGAGCTGCCTGCACAGTGCTGCCCTCCTGTGGGAAAGGTTCACACACACACTCACTCACTCACTCACACAGACACACACAGACAAACCTATTCACTTGGGCCTTCTCCCTCATGCCCTGCTGACATCCATGCAGGCCCACATTGACCTTTGTGACCTCTGGAGCTCCATGCACCTTGTTCTAAACTCCCTGCCTAGTAAAGGGCATCTCCCATGGGCATGAGAGTACAGCTCACTCCCCTGGAGCACCATGCCTCTTTTTAATCACTCTCTCCCTATTAAAACCCTCTCTCCCATGGGCTTGAGAGTACAGCTTACTCCCTTGACCTCCAGAGGTATAGGAGGCCAAAAAAAAAGGGGGACAGAGCAGACAGCCCCCAAAGGGGATGCCTGCTCTGCCCCCCTATGAGACAGGTTCACTCACTCACACAGACACACCTATTCACTTGGGCCTTCTCCCTCATGCCCTGCTGACATCCATGCAGGCCCACATTGACCTTTGTGACCTCTGGAGCTCCATGCCTCTTTTTAAACTCTCTCTTCCCATTAAAAGCCTCTCTCACATGGGCTTGAGAGTACAGCTTACTCCCTTGACCTCCAGAGGTATAGGAGGCCAAAAAAAAAGGGGGACAGAGCAGACAGCCCCCAAAGGGGATGCCTGCTCTGCCCCCCTATGAGACAGGTTCACTCACTCACACAGACACACCTATTCACTTGGGCCTTCTCTCTGTGGCCCTGCTGACAGCCATGCAGGCCCACATTGACCTTTGTGACCTCTGGAGCTCATTGCCTCCATCTCTACACTCCATGCCCAGTGAAACCCTCTCTCACTCGGCCTGAGACTGCAGCTCACTCCCTGGA
>NW_028157406.1:0-17502 GCF_964263955.1 Coregonus lavaretus
AAATTGAATGGGGTGCCATTTGGGACGCATCTCTCTGACTCTCTCTGGCTCTCTGATGACATTGACTAAGTGATCATTTCCTGGCTTCACTGTAGACTGTGGAGCTATTGTTACTTAAACTATTTCTCTCTCTCTCTCTTTCTCTCTCTGTCTGTGTAGGAGCTACATTTGACGTAGCGATGCGTTTTCTCTATGAGTGTCCCTGGAAGAGACTCCAGGAGCTGAGAACCTTAGTACCCAACATTCCCTTTCAGATGCTACTGAGAGGGGCTAACGCTGTAGGATACACTAACTACCCTGATAACGCAGTGTTCAAGTGAGGACACACACACACACCCTAACTTTAATGCGGTAGGGAACTATATCTAGCCGCAGGCTGATTTTTGTCGCAACGGATGGTCAGGTGGCCGTAACATAATTATAATATTTTTGTACACATCAAATTGACCACAACTACGCCCAAAAAGAGATTGCATTTGAAAATAACACTAATTTCATACCTTGATCACATTCAGACACAATCAGATGTATTTTCTTCTTGTCGGAAATGCTTGGGAACAGATTTCCTAAGTGAAACAAATGTATATCTATATTCCTGGTGATTTTACTGTCTTTTTTGACCAAAAACTTAAATCATTAAAAATAATTGTTTTGAACTGTCATCCAACTCGGAATTCCAAATCGGAAACTCTGGCATCTTTCTAGAACTCTGACCTTCCAACCTTACGATCACTGACGTCATGATTTGACCTTGTTTTTTTCCCAGAGTTCCCAGTTGTCTTTAAAGCACGAACACACACACCAATCTTGAGAGCTCATTCCCAACAACACAGTGCTCATAATAATAATATAGATAAAAATAGAAAATATAATAATATAAAATATATTACAATAATAATAATATAAGGTTGATGTAGGTTGAAGAAACAGCAGAATGCAAGAAAAGGACAGTGCCCTACAATTTTTCCACATTTTGTTACGTTACAGCCTTGTTGTAAAATTGATTAAATTATATTTTTTCCTCATCAATCTACACACAAAACCCCATAATGACAAAGTGAAAACAGGTTTTTTTTTAAATTTTCCAAATGTATAAAAATTATAAAACAGAAATAACTTTATTTACATAAGTAGTCAGACCCTTTGTTATGAGACTAAATTGAGCTCAGGTGCTTCCTGTTTCCATCTATCATCCTTGAGATGATTCTACAATTTGATTGGAGTCCACCTGTGGTAAATTCAATTGATTGGACATGATTTTGAAAGGCACACACCTGTATATATAAGGTCCCACAGTTGACAGTGCATGTCAGAGCAAAAACTAAGCCATGAGGTCGAAGGAATTGTCCGTAGAGCTCCGAGACAGGATTGTGTCGAGGCACAGATCTGGGGAAGGGTAACAAAAAATGTCTGCAGCATTGAAGGTCCCCAATAACACATTAACCCCCATCATTCTTAAATGGAAGAAGTTTGGAACCACCAAGACTCTTCCTAGAGTTGGCTGCCCGGCCAAACTGAGCAATCGGGAGAGAAAGGCCTTGGTCATGGAGGTGACCAAGAACCCGATGGTCACCCTGACAGAGCTCTAGCGTTCCTCTGTGGAAATGGGAGAACCTTCCAGAAGGACAACCATCTCTGCAGCACTCCACCAATCAGGCCTTTATGGTAGAGTGGCCAGACAAAAGCCACTCCTCAGTAAAAGGAACATGACAGCCCACTTGGAATTTGCCAAAAGGCACCTAAAGAACTCTCAGACCATGAGAAACAAGATTCTCTTGTCTAATGAATCCTGAATGCCAAACGTCACGTCTGGAGGAAACCTGGCACCATCCCTACGGTGAAGCATGGTGGTGGCATCATCATGCTGTGGGGATGTTTTTCAGCTGCAAGGACTGGGAGACTAGTCAGGATCGAGGGAAAGATGAACGGAGCAAAGTACAGAGATCCTTGATGAAAACCTGCTCCAGAGTGCTCAGGACCTCAGACTGGGTTGAAGGTTCACCTTAAACAGGACAATGACCCTAAGCACACAGCCAAGACAAAGCAGGAGTGGCTTCCGGACAAGTCTCTGAATGACCTTGAGTGGCCCAGCCAGAGCCCGGACTTGAACCCGATCGAACATCTCTGGAGAGACCTGAAAATAGCTGTGCAGCGACGCCCCCCATCCAATCTAACAGAGTTTGAGAGGATCTGCGGCGAAGAAGGGGAGAAACTCCCCAAATACAGGTGTGCCAAGCTTGTAGCGTCATACCCAAGAAGACTCGGGGCTGTAAACGCTGCCAAAGGTGCTTCAACAACAGTACTGTGTAAACGGTCTGAATACTAAATGTGATATTTCAGATTCTAAAAACCTGTTTTTGCCTTGTTATATGGGGTATCATGGGGTATTTTGGGTTATTATGGGTTATTATGGGGTATTTTGGGGTATTGTGTGTAGATTGATGAGGAGAAAGAAAACAATGTAATCCATTTTAGAATAAGGCCGAAACTTAACTTTCCGAATGCACACTCACACACCAACTACCCTACCGCTCTCTATCTCTCTCCCACTCTCCCCAGGTTCTGTGAGGTGGCGAAGGAGAATGGCATGGATATCTTCCGCGTGTTCGACAGTCTCAACTACCTCCCCAACATGATACTGGGCATGGAGGCTGCAGGCAGGTAGGTTGATTGTTCCATCCAGACTCTCCCTGATGAATAAGAGTTAGCTCATCCCTCCTCACGTCACTGTGCTGTGGGTTGTTGATGTTGTTTTGTCTACGTGAGTACTGCACATCTAACACAAGTAGGCACATCATATTTTGTGACGTCTATATTTATGTTGACATGCTCGTCTTCTTCATGATCATCATCATCACCATCTTCATCATCTACAGGGCAGGAGGTGTGGTGGAGGCTGCTATCTCCTATACGGGAGACGTATCAGACCCCATGAGACAGAAGTACTCTCTGGAGTACTATATTAACCTGTCTGAGGAACTGATGAGGGCTGGGACACACATATTATGTATCAAGGTGACTTTATTGACACACACACATACACACACATACACACACATCTACACACACATACACACACATACACACACATACAGTTGAAGTCTGAAGTTTACATACACCTTTAGCCAAACACATTTAAACTCATTTTTTTTTCACAATTCATGACATTTAATCCTTGTAAAAAATTCTATGTCTTAGGTCGGTTAGGATCACCACTTTATTTTAAGGATGTGAAATGTCAGAATAATAGTAGAGAGAATTTTTTATTTCAGCTTTTATTTCTTTCATCACATTCCCAGTGGGTCAGAAGTTTACATACACTCAATTAGTATTTGGTAGCATTGCCTTTAAATTGTTTAACTTGGGTCAAACGTTTCGGGTAGCCATCCACAAGCTTCCCACAATAAGTTGGGGGAATTTTGGCCCATTCCTCCTGACAGAGCTGGTGTAACTGAGTCAGGTTTGTAGGCCTCCTTGCTCGCACACGCTTTTTCAGTTCTGCCTATAGGATTGAGGTCAGGGCTTTGTGATGGCCACTCCAATACCTTGACTTTGTTGTCCTTAAACTGAGCAAGAGGACAAATACATATATGTCTATTTTGAGAAACAGACGCCTCACAGGTCCTCAACTGGCAGCTTCATTAAATAGTACCTGCAAAACACCAGCCTCAACGTCAACAGTGAAGAGGCGACTCCGGAATGCTGACCTTCTAGGCAGAGTTGCAAAGAAAAAGCTGCATCTCAGACTGCCCATATTAATATTTTCTTTTTATTGGCCAGTCTGAGATATGGCTTTTTCTTTGCAACTCTGCCTAGATAGTCAGCATCCCGGAGTCGCCTCTTCACGGTTGACGTTGAGACTGGTGTTTTGCGGGTCCTATTTAATGAAGCTGCCAGTTGAGGACCTGTGAGGCGCCTGTTTCTCAAACTAGACACTATGTATTTGTCCTCTTGCTCAAGGAATAGCCTTCATTTCTCAGAACAACAATAGACTGACGAGTTTCAGAAGAAAGTTATTTGTTTCTGGCCATTTTGAGCCTGTAATTGAACCCACAATTGTTGATGCTCCAGATACTCAACTAGTCTCAAGAAGGCCAGTTTTATTGCTTCTTTAATCAGCATAACAGTTTTCAGCTGTGCTAACATAATTGCAAAGGGTTTCTAATGATTAATTAGCCTTTTAAAATGATAAACTTGGATTACAAACACAACGTGCCATTGGAACACAGGACTGATGGTTGCTGAAAATGGGCCTCTGTACGCCTATGTAGATATTCCATTAAAAATCATACAGTTACCAGACAGTTCCCAGACAGTTACCTGACAGTTACCAGACAGTTACCTGACAGTTCCCAGACAGTTACCAGACAGTTACCAGACAGTTCCCAGACAGTTACCAGACAGTTACCAGACAGTTCCCAGACAGTTACCTGACAGTTACCTGACAGTTCCCAGACAGTTACCAGACAGTTACCAGACAGTTCCCAGACAGTTACCAGACAGTTACCAGACAGTTACCAGACAGTTACCTGACAGTTACCTGACAGTTACCTGACAGTTCCCAGACAGTTCCCAGACAGTTACCTGACAGTTACCATACAGTTCCCAGACAGTTCCCAGACAGTTACCTGACAGTTCCCAGACTGTTCCCAGACAGTTCCCTGACAGTTACCATACAGTTACCTGACAGTTACCAGACAGTTACCATACAGTTCCCAGACAGTTCCCAGACAGTTCCCTGACAGTTACCTGACAGTTCCCAGACAGTTACCTGACAGTTCCCAGACAGTTCCCAGACAGTTACCTGACAGTTCCCAGACAGTTCCCAGACAGTTCCCAGACAACATAGCAGAAACATCTCTAACTAACACTGCGCTTCAATCTAAGACTCTATTAATCTACTTCCCCCCTCTTCTCTCTGCTCCATTCTCCTCCTTCTCTCTCTCTCTCTCTCTACCTCTTCATCTCTCCACCTGTCCTCTCCAGGACATGGCCGGTCTGTTGAAGCCGGAGTCTAGTCGTATCCTGATCAGTGCCCTGCGGGATCGTTTTCCTGACGTTCCCATCCACATCCACACACATGACACAGCAGGGGCTGGAGTAGCCTCGATGTTAGCCTGCGCTGAGGCCGGGGCCGACGTAGTGGATGTCGCGGTGGGTAACACACTCACACACACACACACACACACACACACACACACACACACACACACACACACACGCTCACACGCTCACAAACACACTCGCACACACACGCACTCACACACACACACACACACACACTCGCACACACACACACACACACACACACTCGCACACACACGCTCACACACACACACACGCTCACACACACACACACACACACACACACACACACACACACACACACACACACACTCGCACACACACACACACACACACACTCGCACACACACGCTCACACACACACACACACACGCTCACACACACACACACACACACACCCACACACACACCCACACACACACGCTCACACACACACACACACACACTAACTATTAATATGTTGTCACAGGTGGACTCCATGGCAGGGATGACATCACAGCCCAGCATAGGAGCCATGGTGGCCTGCACCAAAGGAACCAAATTCAACACTGGTACGTGACTGGCCCACAGCGCTGTCAATCAATACGGAGAGGCCTCTATAGACCAATCAGAGCCCATTCTAATGTGTGTTGATGTATTGAACTCAATCAGTCATATTGATCGATGGCTAAGTTGACAATGTATTAATTTACTGACTGATTAATTAACTGATTGATCGATTGAAACTCAAAATCACCAACAGATGAAAGCAACAACCTTTACATCTCCTTCCTATTCCTACTGCAGTCTGCCTGTCTATCAGCTGGTTCCTACTGCAGTCTGCCTGTCTATCAGCTGGTTCCTACTGCAGTCTGCCTGTCTATCAGCTGGTTCCTACTGCAGTCTGCCTGTCTATCAGCTGGTTCCTACTCCTACTGCAGTCTGCCTGTCTATCAGCTGGTTCCTATTTCTACTGCAGTCTGCCTGTCTATCAGCTGGTTCCTATTCCTACTGCAGTCTGCCTGTCTATCAGCTGGTTCCTACTCCTACTGCAGTCTGCCTGTCTATCAGCTGGTTCCTACTGCAGTCTGCTTGTCTATCAGCTGGTTCCTATCCTACTGCAGTCTGCCTGTCTATCACCTGGTTCCTACTCCTACTGCAGTCTGCCTGTCTATCAACTGGTTCCTATTCCTACTGCAGTCTGCCTGTCTATCAGCTGGTTCCTATTCCTACTGCAGTCTGCCTGTCTATCAGCTGGTTCCTACTCCTACTGCAGTCTGCCTGTCTATCAGCTGGTTCCTACTGCAGTCTGCCTGTCTATCAGCTGGTTCCTACTGCAGTCTGCCTGTCTATCAGCTGGTTCCTACTGCAGTCTGCCTGTCTATCAGCTGGTTCCTAGTCCTACTGCAGTCTGCCTGTCTATCAGCTGGTTCCTATCCTACTGCAGTCTGCCTGTCTATCAGCTGGTTCCCACTTCTACTGCAGTCTGCCTGTCTATCACCTGGTTCCTATCCTACTGCAGTCTGCCTGTCTATCAGCTGGTTCCTACTGCAGTCTGCCTGTCTATCAGCTGGTTCCCATTCCTACTGCAGTCTGCCTGTCTATCAGCTGGTCCCCACCCTACTGCAGTCTGCCTGTCTATCAGCTGGTTCCTATCCTACTGCAGTCTGCCTGTAGCTCAGTTGGTAGAGCATGGCGCTTGCAACGCCAGGGTTGTGGGTTCGTTTCCCACGGGGGCGCCAGTATGAAAAATGTATGCACTCACTAACTGTAAGTCACTCTGGATAAGAGCGTCTGCTAAATGACTAAAATGTAAAATGTAATGTAAATGCTTGTCTATCAGTCATAGAAAACCACATTCATTCATTTGTCAGTTAGTTTTTTCGTTCATTCATTCATCCTTTTATTAATTGATTCATTCACTATTTTGTTCGTTCATTCATTCATTCATCTCCCCCTACACTGTGCAGCAGCAGCATGTTTTAAAGTTTTGAGAATGACACAAATATTAATTTTCACAAAGTCTGCTGCCTCAGTTTTTATGATGGCAATTTGCATATACTCCAGAATGTTATGAAGAGTGATCTGATGAATTGCAATTAGTTGCAATGTCCCTCTTTGCCATGAAAATGAACTTAATCCCCAAAAAAAACATTTCCACTGCATTTCAGCCCTGCCACAAAAGGACCAGCTGACATCATGTCAGTGATTCTCTCGTTAACACAGGTGAGAGTATTGACGAGGACAACGCTGGAGATCACTCTGTCATGCTGATTGAGTTAGAATAACATACTGGAAGCTTTAAAAGGAGAGTGGTGCTTCTGTTAACCATGGTTACCTGCAAGGAAACACGTGCCGTCATCATTGCTTTGCACAAAAAGGGCTTCAGAGGCAAGGATATTGCTGCTAGTAAGATTGCACCTAAATAAACCATTTATCGGATCATCAAGAACTTCAAGGAGAGAGGTGCAATTGTTGTGAAGAAGGCGTCAGGGCGCCCAAGAAAGTACATCAAGCGCCAGGACCATCTCCTAAAGTTGATTCAGCTACGGGATCGGGGCACCACCAGTGCAGAGCTTGCTCAGGAATGGCAGCAGGCAGGTGTGAGTGCATCTGCACGCACAGTGAGGCGAAGACTTTTGGAGGATGGCCTGGTGTCAAGAAGGGCAGCAAAGAAGCCACTTCCTCGAGGAAAAACATCAGGGACAGACTGATATTCTGCAAAAGGTACAGGGATTGGACTGCTGAGGACTGGGGTAAGGTCATTTTCTCTGATGAATCCCCTTCCCGATTGTTTGGGGCATTCAGAAAAAAGCTTGTCCGGAGAAGACAAGGTGAGCGCTACCATCAGTCCTGTGTCATGCCAACAGTAAAGCATCCTGAGACCATTCATGTATGGGGTTGCTTCTCAGCCAAGGGAGTGGGCTCACTCACAATTTTGCCTAAGAACACAGCCATGAATAAAGAATGGTACCAACACATCCTCCGAGAGCAACTTCTCCCAACCATCCAAGAACAGTTTGGTGACAAACAATGCCTTTTCCAGCATGATGGAGCACCTTGCCATAAGGCAAAAGTGATAACTAAGTGGCTCGGGGAACAAAACATTGAAATGTTGGGTCCATGGCCAGGAAACTCCCCAGACCTTAATCCCATTGAGAACTGTGGTCGATCCTCAAGAGGCGGGTGGACAAACAAAAACCCACAAATTCTGACAAACTCCAAGCATTGATTATGCAAGAATGGGCTGCCATCAGTCAGGATGTGGCCCAGAAGTTAATTGACAGCATGCCAGGGCGGATTGCAGAGGTCTTGAAAAAGAAGGGTCAACACTGCAAATATTGACTCTTTGCATAAACTTAATGTAATTGTCAATAAAAGCCTTTGACACTTATGGAATGCTTGTAATTATACTTCAGTATACCATAGTAACATCTGACAAGAATATCTCATAACACTGAAGCAGCGAACTTTGTGAAGACCAATACTTGTGTCATTCTCAAAACGTTTGACCACGACTGTAGTTACTGTGTTACTATTCCTCCAGCAGTCAGTATTTCTAAGGAAATTAGTTCTTATTAAGAGGGTGAAGGGGGAGGGGTTAGAGGCAGAAGGGGTGGGTGAAGGGGGAGGGGTTCGAGGCAGAAGGGGAGGGTGAAGGGGGAGGGGTTCGAGGCAGAAGGGGAGGGTGAAGGGGGAGGGGTTAGAGGCAGAAGGCGAGTGGCGAGAGGAGAGGAGAGGGTGAAGGGGAGGGGGTAGAGGCAGAAGGGGAGGGTGAAGGGGGAGGGGTAGAGGTAGAGGCAGAAGGGGAGGGTGAAGGGGGAGGGGTAGAGGCAGAAGGCGAGAGGGAGGAGAGTAGAGGAGAGGGGGAGGGGGTAGAGGCAGAAGGCGAGAGGGAGGAGAGGAGAGGAGAGGAGAGGGTGAAGGGGGAGGGGGTAGAGGCAGAAGGCAAGAGGGAGGAGAGGAGAGGAGAGGGTGAAGGGGGAGGGGGTAGAGGCAGAAGGCGAGAGAGAGGCAAGGATGTGAAATGAGGATGGCAATGGAGAGATGTTTGCACAAACATTTACAGTGTTATTGACAGAAGAGATTGAAGGGAGGGAGGGAGTCAGAATGGGTTGGAAGAAGGGAGGGAGGGAGAGATGTGAGGGATAAGGAGAGAGAGCTTGGAAGTGACAAGAGAGGAAGGTTCCACACCAATTTGCATTCCTCCCATCTCTCTCATCAAACAGAGGCACGCAGACTCACACATACAGTGACACACACACACAAACACAGGCAGAGGCGCACACACACAAACACAGGCAGAGGCGCACACACACCAAAAAGCTCTCTCAGTCTCACTGGGTTGACTCCTCCTACTCAGGATCGTTCTGTTTCTGCAAATGTCAGATTTAGAACATACAACATTCTGATCCAGAGTTCCGGAATTACGCCTTTCCCCGGTCCACACCACCCTAGCAAAACCCAAGCCTACTTGATGTTAACCTCTATGGGATCGGTGTCCCGTATACGGGACGGTTGAGCTAACGTGCGCTAATGTGATAAGTGTGACTGTTGTAAGTAACAGCAGACTTTCCAGGACATATATGTTGACTACAGGAAAAAAAAAAGAGGACTGAGCACGCCACCATTCTCATCGACGGGGCTGTAGTGGAACAGGTTGAGAGCTTCAAGTTCCTTGGTGTCCACATCACCAACAAATCTATCATGGTCCAAACACACCAAGACAGTCATGAAGTTGGCACGACAAAGCCTATTCCCCCTCAGGAGACTGAAAAGATTTGGCATGGGTCCTCAGATCCTCAAAAAGTTATACAGCTGCACCTTCGAGAGCAACCTGACTGGTTGCGTCACCGCCTGGTATGGCAAATGCTCGGCCTCCGATCGCAAGGCACTACAGAGGGTAGTGCGTACGGCCCAGTACATCACTGGGGCCAAGCTTCCTGCTGTCCAGGACCTCTATACCAGACTCCAGCCACCCTAGTCATAGACTGTTCTCTCTGCTACCGCACGGCAAGCGGTACCGGAGCGCCAAGTCTAGGTCCAAAAGGCTTCTTAACAGCTTCTACCCCCAAGCCATAAGACTCATGAACAGCTAATCATGGCTACCCGGAATATTTGCATTGTCCCAGAGATAAAATATAGCATAGTTTTGTTTGATAAAATCAATTTGTATATTCAAATGTAGGAACTGGGTTCTACAGTTTGAACCCCTGCTGTCTCTGGCTCCACACCCACCCCGCCCGGCCATCTAGATGTGTGAAAGTTAGTGTATAAGCTAATGATCCATCATGTTAAACATTCCTGGGAGTGTGTAAACTTACATTTTGTATTACCAGATACTTTTTATGTTTATGTTATCTATAGTTATGTATTTGAAAATGTATCAATTGACCAATTCGGCACATTTGGGCAGACTTGATACAAAATAGTCCAGTATTGCAATGCTTCAATGGATCAATCTGAAACTTTGCGCACGCACTGCTGCCATCTAGTGGCCAAAATCTAAATTGCGCCTAAATTGCAATATTATATTGTGGCCTTTCTCTTGCATTTCAAAGATGATGTAACAAAAAAAACAATAGAAAACGCATGTTTTTTTGTTTTGGATTATCTTTTACCAGATCTAATGTGTTATATTTTCCTACATTAATTTCACATTTCCACAAACTTAAAGGTGTTTCCTTTCAAATGGTATAAAGAATATGCATAACCTTGCTTCAGGTCCTGAGCTACAGGAAGTTAGATTTGGATTGAAAAAATTGGTCCTATCCTTCAGAGGTTAATAATGCTCACTGTTGTTTGAAGGCATTTCCCGAAGTCGAAGTCACTCTTGAGCGATATGCCTGCACATGCACACACAGAAAGACCACCTCTCTCTCTCTCTCTCTCTCTCTCTCTTTCTCTCTCTCTCTCTCTCTCTCTCTCTCTCTCTCTCTCTCTCTCTCTCTCTCTCTCTCTCTCTCTCTTTCTCTCTTTCTCTCTCTCTTTCTCTCTCTCTCTCTCTCTTTCTCTCTCTCTCTTTCTCTCTCTCTTTCTCTCTCTCTTTCTCTCTCTCTCTTTCTCTCTCTTTCTCTCTCTTTCTCTCTCTTTCTCTCTCTTTCTCTCAATTCAATTTCAATTTAAGGGGCGTTATTGGCATGGGAAACATATGTTAACATTGCCAAAGCAAGTGAAGTAGATAGTAAACGAAAGTGAAATAAATAATAAAAAATTAACAGTAAATATTACACTCAGAAGTTCCAAAAGAATAAAGACAATTCAAATGTCATATTATGTCTATATACGGTGTTATAACGATGTGCAAATAGTTAAAGTACTAAAGAGAAAATAAATTAACATAAATATGGGTTGTATTTACAATGGTGTTTGTTCTTCACTGGTTGCCCTTTTCTTGTGGCAACAGGTCACAAATCTTGCTGCTGTGATGACACACTGTGGTATTTCACCTAATAGATATGGGAGTTTATCAAAATTGGATTTGTTTTCAAATTCTTTGTGGGTCTGTGTAATCTAAGGGAAATATATGTCTCTAATATGGTCATACAATTGGCAGGAAGTTAGGAAGTGCAGCTCAGTTTCCACCTCATTTTGTGGGCAGTGTGCACATAATAATATGCCATTTAGCAGACGCTTTTATCCAAAGCAGTCATGTGTGCATACATTTTTACGTATGGGTGGTCCCGGGGATCGAACCCACTACCCTGGCGTTACAAGTGCCATGCTCTACCAATTGAGCTACAGAGGACCACATAGCCTGTCTTCTCTTGAGAGCCAGGTCTGCCTTCGGCTGACTTTCTCAATAGCATGGCTATGCTCACTGAATCTGTACATTGTCAAAGATTTCCTTAATTTTGGGTCAGTCACAGTGGTCAGGTATTCTGCCACTCTGTACTCTCTGTTTAGGGCCAAATAGCATTCTAGTATGCTCAGTTTTTTTGTAAATTCTTTCCAATGTGTCAAGTAATTATATTTTTGTTTTCTCATGATTAGGTTGGGTCTAATTGTGTTGCTGTCCTGGGGCTCTGTGGGATCTGTTTCTGAACAAAGCCCCAGGACCAGCTTACTTAGGGGACTCTTCTCCAGGTTAATTTCTCTGTGGGTCAAGTATTTTTTGGCAGATCCTAATTGGTAGGTCGAATTTTATGTTCCTTTTGATGGCATAGAAGGCCTGCCTTGTCTCTCAGATCGTTCACAGCTTTGTGGAAGTTACCTGTGGCGCTGATGTTTAGGCCAAGGTATGTATAGTTTTTTGTGTGCTCTAAGGCAACAGTGTCTAGATGGAATTTGTATTTGTGGTCCTGGCAACTGGAACTTTTTTGGAACACCATTATTTTTGTCTTACTGAGATTTACTGTCAGGGCCCAGGTCTGACAGAATCTGTGCAGAAGATCTAGGTGCTGCTGTAGGCCCTCCTTGGTTGAGGACAGAAGCACCAGATCATCAGCAAACAGTAGACATTTGACTTCAGGTTTTAGTAGGGTGATGCCGGGTGCTGCAGACCATTCTAGTGCCCTCGCCAATTTGTTGATATAGCTGTTGAAGAGGGTGGGGCTTAAGCTGCATCCCTGTCTCACCCCCCGGCCCTGTGGAAAGAAATGTGTGTGTTTTTTTCCCATTTTAACCGCACACTTGTTGTTTGTGTACATGGATTTTATAATGTTGTATGTTTTTCCCCCAACCCCACTTTCCATCAATTTGTATAGCAGACCCTCATGCCAAATTGAGTCGAAAGCTTTTCTGAAACCATCAAAGCACGAGAAGACTTTGCCTTTGTTTTGGTTTGTTTGTTTGTCAATTAGGGTGTGCAGGGTGAATACGTGGTCTGTCGTACAGTAATTTGGTAAAAAGCCAATTTTGACTTTTGCTCAGTACATTGTTTTCGCTGAGGAAATGTACGAGTCTACTGTTAATGATAATGCAGAGGATTTTCCCAAGGTTGCTGTTGACGCGTATCCCAAGGTAGTTATTGGGATCAAATTTGTCTCCACTTTTGTGGATTGGGGTGATCAGTCCTTGGTACCAAATATTGGGGAAGATGCCAGAGCTAAGGATGATGTTAAAGAGTTTAAGTATAGCCAATTGGAATTTGTGGTCTGTATATTTTATAATTTCATTGAGGATACCATCAACACCACAGGCCTTTTTGGGTTGGAGGGTTTGTATTTTGTCCTGTAGTTCATTCAATGTAATTTGAGAATCCAGTGGGTTCTGGTGGTCTTTAATAGTTGACTCTAAGATTTGCATTTAATCATGTATATTTTTTTGCTGTTTGTTCTTTGTTATAGGGCCAAAAAGATTGGAGAAGTGGTTTACCCATACATCTCTGTTTAGCTCTTCGTGTTGTTGTTTGTTTAGTGTTTTCCAATTTTCCCAGAAGTGGTTAGAGTCTATGGATTCTTCAATTACATTGAGCTGATTTCTGACATGCTGTTCCTTCTTTTTCCGTAGTGTATTTCTGTATTGTTTTAGTGATTCACCATAGTGAAGGCGTAGGCTCAGGTTTTCTGGGTCTCTATGTTTTCGGTTGGATAGGTTTCTAAAAAAAAATCTTAGGTTTTTGCATTCTTCATCAAACCATTTGTCATTGTTGTTACTTTTCTTCGGTTTTCTGTTAGAGATTTTTAGATTTGATAGGGAAGCTGAGAGGTCAAATATACTGTTTAGATTTTCTACTGCCAAGTTTACACGTTCACTATTACAGTGGAACGTTTTGTCCAGGAAGGTGTCTGAAAGGGATTGAATTTGTTGTTGCCTAATTATTTTTTGGTAGGTTTCCACACTACTTTCCTTCCCTCTATAGCATTTCTTAATATTATTCAGTTCCTTTGGCTTTGATGCCTCATGATTGAGTATTGCTCTGTTTAAGTAGTCTGTGCTTTTGCTGTGGTCTGATAGGTGTGTCAGTGGGTTGACACTGAACGCTCTGAGAGACTCTGGGTTGAGGTCAGTGATAAAGTAGTCTACAGTACTACTGCCAAGAGATGAGCTATAGGTGTACCTACCATAGGAGTCCCCTCGAAGCCTACCATTGACTATGTACATACTCAGCGTGCGACAGAGCTGCAGGAGTTGTGACCCGTTTTTGTTGGTTATGTTGTCGTAGTTGTGCCTAGGTGGGCATATGAGGGAAGGAATGCTGTCATCTCCAGGTAGGTGTTTGTCCCGTTGTGTGCTGAGGGTGTCAGGTTCTTGTCCAGCATTTAGGTCGCCACAGACTAGTACATGTCCCTGGGTATGGAAATGATTGATTTCCCCCTCCAGAATGGAGAAGCTGTCTTCATTAAAGTATGGGGATTCTAGTGGGGGAATATAGGTAGCACACAGGAGAACATTTTTCTCTGTTGAGATAATTTCCTTTTGAATTTCTAGCCAAATGTAAAATGTTCCTGTTTTTATTCATTTAATAGAGTGAGTTAGGTCTGCTCTATACCAAATTAGCATACCCCCTGAGACCCTTCCCTGTTTCACACCTGGTAGTTTGGTGGATGGGACTACCAGCTCTCTGTAACCTAGAGGGCAACCAGTGGGTCCGTCTCCTCTATACCGTGTTTCTTGTACCTCTCTCTCTCTCTACTCATCTATATCATCCATCTCTCTGTCTGTCTCCCTCTCTCTCTACTCATCTATATCATCCATCTCTCTGTCTGTCTCCTTCTCTCTCTACTCAACTATATCATCCATCTCTCTGTCTGTCTCCCTCTCTCTCTACTCAGCTATATCATCCATCTCTCTGTCTGTCTCTCTCTCTCTCTGCTCAAATTGTATTGTCACAGTGAAATGCTTTCTTACAAGCCCTACAACTTAAATAAAAAATAGATAAGTAAAAAATGAAAAATATTATTGAAGAGCAACAGTAAAATAACAGTAGCGAGGCTATATACAGGGGGTACCGGTGCAGAGTCAATGTGCAGGGGCACAGGTTAGTCAAGGTAATTGAGGTAATATGTACATGTAGGTAGAGCTAAAGTGAGAATGCATAGATAATAAACAGAGAGTAGCAGCAGCGTAAAAGAGGGGGTGGGTGGGGAACTGCGGTAGCAGAGAGAACAGTCTATGACTAGGGTGGCTGGAGTCTTTGACAATTTTTAGGGCCTTCCTCTGACACCGCCTGGTATAGAGGTCCTGGATGGCAGGAAGCTTGGCCCCAGTGATGTACTGGGCTGTACGCACTACCCTCTGTAGTGCCTTGTGGTCAGAGGCTGAGCAGTTGCCATACCAGGCAGTGAAGCAACCAGTCAGGATGCTCTCGATGGTGCAGCTGTAGAACTGTTTGAGTATCTGAGCTGAGAATGATGTTAAAGAGTTAAAAAGGGCCAAAAAGATTGGAGAAGTGGTTTATCCATACGTCTCCGTTTTGGATAGATAACTCTTTGTGTTGTTGTTTGTTTAGAGTTTTCCAATTTTCCCAGAAGTGGTTAGATTCTATGGATTCTTCAATTACATTGAGCTGATTTCTGAGGTGCTGTTCCTTCTTTATTCCGTAGTGTATTTCTGTATTGTTTTAGTGATTCACCATAGTGAAGGCGTAGGCTCAGGTTTTCTGGGTCTCTATGTTTTTGGTTGGATAGGTTTCTCAATTTCTTTCTTAGGTTTTTGCATTCTTCATCAAACCATTTGTCATTGTTGTTAATTTTCTTAGGTTGTCTGCTTGACATTTTTTGATTTGATAGGGAAGCTGAGACGTCAAATATACTGTTTAGGTTTTCTACTGCCAAATTTACACCTTCACTATTACAGTGAAACATTTTGTTCAGGAAATTGTCTAGAAGGGGATTGAATTTGTTGTTGCCTAATAGTTTTTGGGTAGATTTCCACACTACTTTCCTTCCGTCTATAGCATTTCTTAATATTATTCAGTTCCTTTGGCTTTGATGCCTCATGATTGAGCATAGCTCTATTCAAATAGAGTGTGATTTTGCTGTGATCTGATACGGGTGTCAGTGGGCTGACTGTGAACGCTCCAAGAGACTCTGGATTGAGGTCAGTGATAAAGTAGTCTACAGTACTACTGCCAAGTGATGAGCTATATGTGTACGTACCGTAGGAGTCCCCATGAAACCTACCATTAACTATGTACATACCCAGTGTGCGACAGAGCTGCGGGAGTCGTGACCCGTTTTTGTTGGTTATGTTGTCGTAGTTGTGCCTAGGGGGGCATGTGGGGGAGGGAATGCTGTCAACTCCAGGTAGGTGTTTGTCCCCCTGTGTGCTGAGGGTGTCCGGTTCTTGTCCAGTTCTGGCATTTAGGTCACCACAGACTAGTACATGTCCCTGGGTCTGGAAATGATTGATTTCTCCCTCCAGGATGGAGAAGCTGTCATCGTTAAAGTATGGGAATTCTATTGGGGGGATATAGGTAGCACACAGGAGGACATTTTTCTCTGTTGAGATAATTTCCTTATTAATTTCTAGCCAGATGTGAACTGTTCCTGTTTTGACTAATTCAATAGAGTGGGTTAGGTCTGCTCTATACCAAATGAGCATACCCCCTGAGTCCCTTCCCTGTTTCACACCTGGTAGCTTGGTGGATGGGACTACCAGCTCTCTGTAACCTAGAGGGCAACCAGTGGGTACATCTCCTCCATACCATGTTTCTTGTAGGATGACAATGTCTGTATTTCCGATTTATTTGATGAAGTCTGGGTTCCTGCACTTTAGGCCAAAGGCAGATGACCTCAGACCTTGGATATTCCAGGATGAGACAGTAAAAGCTTAGTGTTGTTTTTGTGTTGGTTTTGTGCCGGACCATCACAGCAGGTGTGAGCAGAGCATGTTGAGCACCTGATATACACCTCTTAGGTCGCAGGATGGTGCTTGGGCGGGTGTAGTAGTGGGGGTTGGGCCTGTTGCTCTGCTCACGGCCTGGGCATATGTCCTGCTGTCATGTTGAGGACCTTGCCGCAGGGGCAGGGGGGGCATGGGGGGGGGGGGGGGGGCAGAAGGGGTATAGGTCTGATATGGGGGGGGGGGGCACATATAGGGTGTGGCCAGGGTTTTCTTGGGGTGGTCTTACCTGGTTGGGGTGTGGCTGGCGATGCTGTGGTCTGAGTGTAGGTCCTCTTGGCATGGGGTTCTCTCTTTCTCTCTCAATTCAATTGAAGGGCTTTATTGGCATGTGAAACGTATATGTTAACATTGCCAAAGCAAGTGAAGTAGATAGTAAACAAAAGTGAAATAAACACTTTGAAATGTTTGCAGCAACTTGGATAATCGTGTCAGTCTGCAGTAAGACTGTGATAGCTTGTTGGTGTGTGTGTGTGTGTGTTTGTGTGTATGTGTAGTGTGTGTGAGTGCCTCTGTGTGTGTGTGTGTGTGTGTGTGTGTGTCTCTCTCTCTCTTTTCTATAACGATGCAGAGCAGAGTTGGTTAATTGAGTTGTCTAGAAGATGTCAGTTAATTTAGCTTGACAGCTGCAGCAGTGCAAACACACAAACA